>NW_007578068.1:112898-181110 GCF_000690725.1 Stegastes partitus | reverse complement strand
AGGAGGGAGCCCTGACAGCAGCAGCTTCTTTTCTGTCTTTTTAACAGATCGACCAAAGACTCAGCTGAGTCAGACTCACCACTGACTCACATAGACTCTTAAATTTACCATAAATATTTGGAATAAATATCTTATAAAATGAAACACGAGGGCTAACTACAGCATAAAACAGTCCAAAACAAATCTAACATTTCCTGTGAAGCCTCACAAAAGCAATGAATTGTCAAAAAATCTACTTCTAAGCATTAAATTCAGTATTTAAGATATAATCATTTAGAGACAAATTACATTAAAAATGTGAATGACTGTGTTCTGTAAAGTCACCTCAGATCTTAACTATTGTATCATTATTGTAATATTTACAAGCTGCATTGCCTGAAAATCATTTAAATTCATCTCATTTTAGGAACCTTTAAAAACCTGAAAACCCTGAAATGAGACAAGATCCCGAGATATTTAATGCACCAAACAATATTTTCTGGTTTGCTTCAACCTCGCTGACAAGTACCTCGATTTCAATTTCAGAAAAGTTCCTCTTTTTCGCCCTTTTTGCCACGATGATGACAACAGGTGAGGAAAAAATAAATCTTCACTTATTAAGAGGCGTGTTGTTGCCATATATGGTGATTTGGAAGCGTTTCTGACGGCAACATGCACGAGCACGTTGGTTAAGAACAAGTGGGATTTAACAACACAGATGACTTACTGATGTGCGTACAACCCACGTACGCACAGCAAGATAGTTATCTGTAGTTCACTTTAGTACTTGCAAATACCCGACCCAGTGCAAGACTCTGCTGTGAAGGTGGAGACCTGTGGTGGTAGTGCATTTGCGACAATAACAAAAAAAAGAAATTTGAAGGAACAGTGGCTAGGATTTAGGAATGGCAGCCCACCACTCCTAAATTAATGTAGAGGAAACACTGGCACCGTCTAACAAGGGTCATTTGAAGGGGTCACTGTTTAAGTTTAATGCTAGTAGTTGTAGATCGATGTAAAACCCTTTTGTTTTTAACTTTCCTTAGATTTTGACTCTTTCCTAAGCTTTAAGTCGTGGCTTGTAATTTATTTAAAAACTAGCTCAGATAGTACAGCTCCACTACTGGCGAAGTTGACAGTTCAACCCCCCGAGGTGCTCCCTTTGTAGAACCTGACTAAGATTACAACACAATTTATAAATCTGGATCATTTACCTTAAAAACAAGATTTTTATTTCTCTAGTTTTGTACTGACCTGAACAGAGCATTGTAAAAAAAAAAAAAAAAACAACAACAAGAAAAACCCCAAAATCCCAGACTGAGCAAAACATTTCTGTCATATCATCACATCATTATAACAGCTGATTCTTTACTGTTGCATAAAAAATGAACACACTACACTGATTTACCAGTGAACTGAGATTAATAAAATGATTTTAGTCAACATAGGGATGACTTTTTCTTTTATTCATCAATGTGTCTACATAAGAAGAACAGTGACAGTGGTGGCTGCTTTGTTGGTTGTAGAGCCTCAAATGTCTGTCTGGTGAACTGCAAGCTAAAAAAAAAAGTTGAACTGGGTTTGGTTGGATCAGACTACGCAGATTTAAAAAAAATGTATTTGCACTTTATTTTACCCCAGTACTACTGTTTGTTTTGAGAAAATTGAATGCCTTTTGACATTTGCACAGAGCTTCCTTCAACATCATTTTTAGGACACTGACTTAAAGTACACTTCTGGCCATATTCCTCCCCTTCCCTCCTTCTTCTTCTCCCTGTTGCTTCCCCTTATTGTTCCCTTTGTCCTTTCTCTTCCTCCTCCTGTTTCCTATTCTTCATTTTCCTGTCAGTTAAAACCTCCACATCGTCCCTTCTTCCAGTCCTCTCACCTTTTCCTTTCTGATTTTCTTACACTTCTTTGTCATTTGCTCCTCTTCCTTGTGTTTATATATATATATGTTTTGTGCTTTTTGCCTTCTTTTGCCCTGTTGTTGCACATTTTACCACTCCACATTTCTTTTCCTTCATTTTTTTTGTGGTCAATTTCACTCTTTTTTTTTTTTTTCCTCCGTCTGTGTCCTCTCCATTTATTATCGCCAGCTGAGAAAAACATAGGAGTCTTTTGGTGGCGAGCCAGAGCAAACACTGATATCCAACCAGCCCCCCTCCTTCTCTCTCTCTCGCTGTTCTCTCTCTCCACTGGCAGCTGTCCATAACTAAGCACACAATGTAACAGGACAGACACGCACACACATACACACACACTCCCGGGAGTGTCCACTGTAGCTGTTTGCTTGGCTGACATGCTCTACTATAATTGCAGTGGTCTGTATGGTGCACTACAGCCTGCAGCTGTGGACATCTCCAAAGCTCAGACTGCAGCCAACCAGAAACAGCAACAAACTCTGGACAGGCAGAAAATAAACAGACACTTTTAGTCTTTTGCATGGCCTCTCCAGTCATTTTCCTCTGCACCTTTTTTTCTTTTTTTTTTTTTTAGGATTGTCAGATTTTTCCGACCATATCCAGAGAAACTGTAGTTTGTAGTAAATGGGGTCGCGAGTTTATCCCACCAACAAATGCAGGAAACTGTTGTGTGGCCTTAGCAGTAGTAGCAGTGTCATTAAGTTCCTTCTTTATAAATTCACCGACACACTCTCACTTCCCTCATGAGAGCTTTTTTTTTCACAGTCTTGCATGCCATTGGTATGCTTTGGGTTTGTTTTTGCAATTGGCTTTGCAATTGGTTTTTGCAAATGCCCCTTCCTAATTTTTGCTGTTATTTACGTTACTTTTGTTTTTGCTGTGGCAGTGTTTTCTTCCCGAAAGACTACTCCCTGCTCTTCTTCTTCTTCTTTTTTTTTTTTTTTAACATTTTGGGAAATACGCCTATTCATTTAATTAGAGAGAGTGAAATGAGAAGACCGATGCTGCTCACATCTGTCCAGTAAATCTAAACTTACAGTGAGCGGCCAGTTAGCTTAGCATTAATTCTACATCCACAGTAATTTGTTTTAATTTTAATACATACACTTTTTGCTACATGCATGCTTAAAGTCCATACCACTCTGACATTTACCAACAGGTAAAAGAAAGATGTTTCCATTTAAGACTTTAGAAAAGAGCCTCCTGAAATGATAAAGCAGACCCTCATGTTTGCTTTCTGATTTGGTCTTGATTGTCTTGATCAGGGGTGCCCAATCCTGGTCCTCGAGAGCCCCTATCCAGCATGTGTTAGATGTTTCCCTCTTCCAACACACCTGATTCACATGATCAGGATCGTTATCAGGCTTCTGCAGAGCTTGATGATGAGCTGGTCATTTGAATCAGGTGTGTTAGAAGAGGGAAACATCTAAAACATGCTGGATAGGGGCTCTCGAGGACCAGGATTGGGCACCCCTGGTCTTGATTATCCTGTTTCATCATGTGACTTTTTTTTGAATGGAAACAAAGACAGCAGCCCTGACTACTAATAAATAATTCAACATGGGTAATTAATTACTGGTGGTAATTACCTTCATGTCTGTTTTGCAGTTAAGGAAACCTCTGGTCTTAGAGACATGTTCTTTAGGGATGTTATAATGTACAAAGATTATTACTGAAATGGCGCTAAAATGCTTTCCTTTACACAGATTATTTTCTCTTCACGACACTGTTTTAACATTATAGCATAATAGTATGGATGCAGTGTAGAAACAAAGGGGAACAGCGAGTGTTACGCTGACCAGAAGCTGCAAAATCTGGCTATCAATCCGATCAAGTTTGTTTAGCACTTTTCATACAAAAGAATGCAACACCAAATGCTTTACAGAATAAAAGGAAACCAAAACAAACAAACAAAAAACAATTAAAACCATAAACATTTTGCTACAAATGAAGACCTCAATGAAAACAGACTCTGAAGAATGGAGGAAATTTACCACGATTAAAATTCACTAATCCACACAAAATTCCAGACACTGAAATATCCCATGCATGTGTCCCCATATTGAAATTTCATATGTTCATACAATTTTGACAAAAATTCATTATCGGACTTTCACAGGCTTAGCAGAAGAAAAAATTTACATCAGTAAATGATTTGAAAAATTGAGCTTTTGGTTAGATTAGCCTGGTGTGGAGTCACAAGGTTGCCTTCCTGTCCAATCGTTCACTACTTAAGCCCAGCCCTCCCACTGAGCTGCTTTATAACCGAGGCTGCGTTCATTCATTCATTCTGCTCCACCAGCCTCTACAGATCCACACACCACTGCTGCTGTTCATCTCCTCTTCACAGATCTCTCATGCAGGTCATAAAACTCAGTGTTTGGAGATTTGTTCTTACCTTCTGACTGTGATCATGTCCAGGCGGGCTAATGAGTCTTTAATGTAGGATCCCAACGTTCAAACCAAAGTGGGCCAGTCTGCAGAAGTTAACCATGAAGTGCCCTAAATCTCAAGCAACTGGAATTTCCTTTCATCCTTCTCAGACAATTTTAAAATCCAGTAAGAGCTTGTAGCAGTTAATCATCACGAACCTGCTCTGCCCATCCCGCCTGTTACCTGCCACACAGCTTCCGGGTTCAAGCCCGCTGACTCCGCCCACCAGAGTGACGCCATGGCCCATCCACCGTAGCACCGTGACTCCTGCAGCTGCAGCGCCCCCTGCTGGTGACGCATTCACTTCTATGGACACACTGGCAGGTAATCATACCAACCCAGTTAAATTCTGTTCAGTTCATCTGAACCAGACTGTGGAGGAAAAGTCTTGGTGGTTGTGTTGAAATATCAGTTATTCTCAAGGTCATGATTCAAGGCTATAAACTCAAATTGGTCAGGCATAGTAAAGTTACTTAGTACACCAACAGTTCCAGTCCTTTGAGCCATGGCACCAGACTGTGACCAAATTTTGAGAGTTGAAATTTCAGGTGGTCGCATTTATGCGAGTAAATCATGAAGCTGTTTTGCTGTTGCTCTAACTGGCATGGGCAGCTACTATTTTGGCTACACTGGTTAAAAGTAGTACTTTTATAACTTAAGTGACTCTGTCAATCTGTCCCTGTCTGATGTGTAAAACAAGCTGTTTAACTGCTGTGTTTCAAACATAAAGGCGGCTGGTGGAGAAAGACAGGTTCAACTTGGAGAATTCTGATATTAGAATGCACTATTTAACTCTTTTCAAAGTAATTTTTGCCACACACCAGTCCATGCACTATGCAGCCACCAATCAGCAGCAGCTAGCCTTCACAGTGAGGCGTTCGGGGAATGGCTAGCACTGACGCCTCAAAGGTCCTTGGGCCTTTCTGGTTAGAGTTTAAGGTCTGTGCATCACTCAAGCAGAGTCACCATCAAACACAAATGCATGTCATTTCTGAAATAAATGGTTAAATGTGACAAAGTGTCCTGTCTGAGATATAACACTTGTTTTAATCCTGACTAGGTTCCTGCTCTGCACTTCTGACCTCTTCACACTGAGACAGTGGTTGACATCAAGCAAACTCATAATGCTTTCTGAGGATACAGATGAAAAGAAGTACCTGATGCTTGTGCTAAGACTCTAATTTCTGTATATGGTTAAAATAAAGAAGTGGTAGTCTGCACATGGAAATTGCAAGCATCTAAGAGTTGGGTGCAAGCATTTCCTTTTTAGGCTCTGTTTGATGAGCATCTTTACCCAACTGGGGTTTCACTTGCACACTATCTGCCATCTTTGCTTGTGGAAAAAACATGACCAAGTTCACTTCAAAAACATGTTTTTTCATAGACAACACATGTTGCAACATACTGCATTTGTAGAAAAAGGAACAAAAATGTTTTGCAAGATTATTGCACCAAATAAGCTTCTGACAGACATGAAACCCAAACGAAACAAAAAACAATGCGCAGGTCAAAATAAATCTTGCACAAAACATGAACATAATGTGCAGATGAATTAATAAACTGTCTCACATTGTAGTTGCTCAATTTATAGTTTTCTAAATGTTTGGTCTAAGGTGTTTTCGGTCCCTCTTGGTACAGTCATGGTGCCCTCATAATAGAAATTATAATTTAAAGTAGTCACATGACTTTACTCATTTTTTCTTATTTCACATTTTACATTTATTGTTCTTAGCTCCAGTGTTTCCTTAGGGGGGTACTCCACACTGGGGGTTGTGTCTGGTCTGCTGCTGGTGGTGCTGTCCGCGGGTCCCTTTGGCCCGGCTAGTTGGCGGTCCCCCCAACTTGGTGTGGGGGTCCTGCTGTCTGTCGGGTTGGGGGGGTCTAGGTGCCGGTGCCCCCGGCAGTCATGGCCTGCTGCTAGTGTTTCCCACAATCCTCAGTGCCATGCCATGTCTCCCTACTGTCAGTGGTGAGAGTGTATGGTTGTATGTGTGTGTGTGTGTGTGTGTGTGCGCGCGCGTGTGTGTGTGTGTGTGTGGTTGTTTGTATATGGCGGATGGGAGGGACGGCTTTTCTTGTTTTTAATGTTTTTAATGATTGTAAAGCTTTTTGTGTTGCTGTCTTTGAATGAAAAGTGCCATACAAATACAGTTTGATTGGCTGATTGATTGAACAAGAGCTGTAATCACTTGGATTGCTCTTTTGTTTCACACCGACCCACTTCACACTGACTTTTTATACCCTTCTGACTGCTTCCAGTCTTTGAGCCAAGCCGATGCTAGACTAAACATGTCCTGAACCTTCCTCCTGTCTGCACACATATGAAATTAGCATGAGTCTTTTCTTACAGGTTAGAGAGCAGGCAAGGCTATCTCTGTAAATGTTAAGGTAAAGTAACCTCAACCTGAAGGCATCTTGATTATTTCCACACTACTTCAGATCAAATCCACAGATTCCAACTAACTCTCAGTCACATCCTCAGCACATATGTCTCTGAGGTAAACCTTGAATTGTTTCCACACACACATGCTGACAGCTCGTTAATGACAGGTAATAAAGGTTGTGTAAACACATCTGTTGGTGCTGAGTTACCAGACAGTAAAAGGCCTTCTCCTCTGGCTGTAAAACTGCAGGCCATCAAGCGCAGTACAGGGTGCCCATTATCATTTCAGTGTCCCAGTTCAGAGCACCAACCCTCAATCACTATACAGTTGCTCGTTGCCACAGTTTGTTTTTGTTTGCTGGTTCTGTCTCTATTGTGGAAAGTTGTTTGGGGGATATGCTTTAGTATGGATGCCCAGTCGCCTTTTGTGCTTTGTCATTGTGTTTTATCACTTCACACTTTGCCATAAAAAGTCAGCAACAAATGACAAGAGGACATGAAAATCTAGAACATAACGTGGATTGTTTGGTGGGTTTGAGTACACTTGTACAATGCTTGTAGATGCTAAATTTTGAACAGTTTTCAAGAGTCAAATTCAGAATTTAACACCTACCCATCCCCACTGCACACCTATACGCACACACATACACACAAGCGTCCTGAAGGAAACAGTAATGAGCTGGTGGGCAGGATTAGATCTGTTCTGGATGACCAGGTTGCCTGAGCGTCGTAGGGGCACATCACCTGGGAATAGGTGCCACATGGCAGATAACTAGATTCGACTCAAAACTGAACAGATGGCATTTCATTTGTGCTGCACACGTGGTCTCCAAATGAGATGAAACCAATTGCAGTGTTTAAGAGCAATCAATAGCAGTGATTAAATGAGTTTCCACACAAAAGACAGGATGCCAGGAGACGCCGAGACAGAAGGGTCACACATGTCCCCAAGCACCTATTAAGATCTGTGCAGAGCCGCGTCCACCTCTGATGTGGAAATGAAGCCTTTCATAAAATTACTGGCATTGATTCAAAGGAAGAATTGCCAATGACATGCAGAATAACCTGACTTAAGTTGGCACAACTCACTGGTGTTGCAAATGAACGCATTGATTTTATTTTCTGCAAGTTAATGAGCTTCAGCGTATTTCTTTTGAAATTCAAATGTAACATCGACTGTGATGCAATACCTGGAAACGTAGTTCTGTAAAACTCGCCTGTGTATTCTTTGTAAAGGATTTACCTTCAGTGACTGACGCTTAAAGTATGTTGAGGTTGAACCTTTAAGTCAAACTTCCATCTGTTTGCTGAGCACACCTGTTATTTTCAGCAACGCTATAACTCACATTCAGTGTTTTCAATGAACAGAAGAGGGGATTTGCTCTTAAGCTAAAAACTAACGGCTTAGATTTGCTGTATTAAAATACAAAGACTGGAAGTTGTCTTGTCAGCCTGTGTTTTACAGGAATTCATGGTGACATCTATAAATGTCTTCTCCTTTTGCACTCATGCTGCTCCATATCATCACACTCCCACCTCTGTGCTTCTCCCTCAGGACAATGCTTTCACTGTGGTAGTCCTGGACAGGTTCAGGCCAAACATGCTGGACTCCAACTGAGCCGAATAAATGTATGTTTGTCACATCACACCAAAGAATGTGCTCCCAGTAATTTCCAGGCTTCTTTTCATGTTCGAAAGCACAGTTAATCTTGCTGTTTAATGTCCAGACAGAAAGCAATGTTCAGTTTCTTTGACAATTCTTTTCCCACGTGTAACCATGAAAGTAGATATTCAGATCGACACAGTTCATAGGCTAAAAACTGAGAAAGTTCTGATGTTCACGGGTAATTGTAGAATATTGTTCACGCAATTAAACTGATCACGGGTCAGCCTAAATCACAGATGTACTCAATTTTCTGTCATTCTCAAACTTAAATTTCATTTTCACTTGTTGCTTTGTTAGCTTTAGGCACCAAAACTATGTGGTTAGCTTTAGGAAAATATGCTTTGGTTGACACTTTTTCCAGCGATAACTACACATTATAAGCTTGGTTAAGTTTAGGCACCAAAACTATGTGGTTAAGTTTAGGAAAATAGCACAGTTTGGCTTAAAATACATTTCTGAGGCCTCTCCTACATTTTCTGGGTTAATCTAATTTTGGCTGACTGGAAAGGACCAGCAGTAAAACACTAAATAAGCATAAATGTCAAAGATGTTGATTTGTAAATGCATTTGTGATCCGTTAGAAATGTAACCTAGCAGAAAATATGTTTCCCTCAAAACATAATTGGGATGCAGTTTAGTTCTATAGGAATGCAATGTTTTGGGGAACGGGCTGACTGTGATACAAGAAACAGACAGTCTGGACCACTATCTGGGCCAAAAAGGGACTACCAACAATGTAGCAGTGTTTGCACAACTACAACAAATGCAGTTGTAACGTGGAGGTCTGAGGGTCCATGTGCCCTTGTGAAAAAATAAATAAAAAATGCAGTCGTCCCATTAATTTGAATGGAACTAGTCCATCAGCTCGGGGGCCACTGCATGAGGCTTTGGCAAAGCAATGCCAGCAAAAAACTGATCCTAGCTCAACTTCTGCTGCAAGGCAATGTCATGCACTGACCAACAACAAACGGTTGTTTTGGGTGATCACACACATGCACACTCACTCCTGGTAGACATATTTCATTCAAAAGGTCTTCTGGACTTTTAAAAGTAAAAATTACAGACTGTTCTGCAGTGTTTTTGTGGCTAATAAGACGTTAGTCACATGTGTCTGTTACTTCTGGATTATATTCGGTTGTTTCTCTTAACCAGGGCGACCCCACCAACACAGCTTTCTATGTTCTTTTAAGTCGGGCCTGTATCCCTGCTAATGCCGACATGATTTGCTGCAGCAGCTCCCTACATCAACAGGCCCTCTCTGTATGTGCTAAGCTTTCGGTATACTTTAAAGTGTATATTTGTGTTGATGTGTGATATTGCAAAAAACCCCCAAAAAACAACAAAACCCCCCTCCCACATCTTAAGGTTTTGGTAATTTTGACAGCTCAGTGTATAAACAAAATGAGTACAGATGTATTTAACATAAGATTTTAGTAAATGTTAGACAGTGCAGAGGTAAAATGAGACTCTTCACCCCTCCAGCTCCATTATTCCATTTGGACACTAAAACACACCCTGTCTACCTTAAAACTCTTCCAGGTGTTCTCTGCAGGGACTATGAATTAAAAATTATATAAAATAAAACGCTAGCTACGTCTCAAGGCGAGTGCGCCACATATGGTTTAATAAAATTCACACCTCGGGGAAGGACGTGGAGGGTGATACTGACAGAGAGAGACAGGCAGAGACAGAGAGAAAAAAGCAAGAGCAAAGAAAGGGAACTTAAAGACTGCTTTTATGTGTTTAGGATTGAAAGTTTATGCCTGAGTGGTAACTACGACGTCTCGTAAACACATGATCAAAATTGTATTTTATATTTTTTTCTAATCTTTCCATCCATGTCCTCTTTTGGTGGAAGTGATTGAAAGATCTGGGACATGAAGCAAAGCCAAAAAAAGGTAAAAGTGAGCAGGGTGATGTGTCCTGGCTTGTTTTTTTTTTTTCAGCCTCTCTGACTTGTTTTATGTCAAATCGGCAGTGTCGGTGGGGGGAATGGGCGGCGGTTCGTATGTGTGCTGTGAGTTTGTGTGCATGTGTGTGTTAACTACATATGGCTGTTTGGCAATATACATTAAAGTTTACAGGGAAACAAATGAGCAGTGAAAGGAGCATGTCTTTCATTGTGATGATAAAGAGAAGCAGAGAGAGGGGGGGGGGAGAAACTGGAGCTGCTGGAGGAGGTTTGCAAATGAGAGTGAATTAAGGAAAATAAACAGCTGTCAATAGGTGTGGTTCACATCACTGATGCTGTAAATATTTCTATATTAATATTCTGTGTCTCAGTATGATGATGCTGTGAATTTATTTATTTTCTTTATTTGATCAATTCGCCCTCATCCACCGAATAGACGAGACTGGAATCTAACAAAGCTGTGATTTGTGATTCTTGGCATCAAAACTAATGACTTGACAGAATGTTTGAGGCTGAGACGAGTAGATGAGACCTGCACTGGAGTATCACTAATTCCATGTTTTGATTGATAACATGCTTAATAGCTGCATTTCCATCCAAATTGTGAATTGATACAAATTTATTGTTGCCTTTTTTTCATCAATAAATCAAACAAATCCACATACCTGTCACATTTTTAGAGAGGTCGTCCAGCTACACTCTAAACACAACATTGCAGCTACATGAGCACCAGACCACCAACTTCCTTGACACACCTGTTTTTTTCTTTTCTTTTCGTTTTATTGTTTCTGGTGGAGGAAAAGCATGTGTCAGTGAACGGTAACAAGACATGGGGGCTTTGTAAAGAATGAGACACAGGTCTCACAGTGCCATTGTGTTTTCATTTGCTTCGTCTCTGCAAATTGTTCTCCTCAGCTAACGAACATAATCTCTAAAAAAAAACTGCCTTTTTTTTTTAATGCACAAAAAAATGCTCATTGCAGTGTTATTTCATGCCGTTGCACTTTTATTGGGCATCGAGTGTCAGCTTGTGTGCTTCTCACTCACAGCTGTTTGGAACAGACACTCAGACTGATGCAGGTGAACAGCATTAGAACCTCACACTTATCACTGTTGCTCTGCTGATCATAGGTTCCCTCCACATCCCCAGCCTCGTCCTTAGGTGGAATTTTGTGCGTTGTTGATGTAGTGAGATTTACGTCCATGTATGTTTATTTTGGGGGACTAGCTCTGCGGGAGGATCCTCGTAGACGAGCCTTTTCAGACAAAACTGTCACCATGTGCTGTAAATGCCCTGTTTGTTCTTAAATTATTGAAATGCAGGTTACAGATGATTTGCCATTTCTTACTTCCACCTGTGCTGCTCCGTGATCGAAACTGTTTGTCTTTCTACCGTCAGTGATTTGACTACATGTGGTCACAAGAGGTCAGATTGTGTCAGATAGTACAGAGGTTTTGTTAGTTTAAAAATACAGTTACTAGTGAAATTAGAGCTGGATTCTTTGGTCACTCAGTGCCAGTTGCTTTGGTCCAGTCAGCATCACTGGCCTGCCTTCGCCCGTCCCAGCCTGACATTCCACCTCTCTGGACACTGAACATAATCCTTCACTTTCTCTCTTTCAGTGTTTCTTTGGCATGGTTTTCTATCACAGGAAGCCAACGGGAGTCTGACATTCCAGGAATTTCACCTGGTTCTAGTCGTGTCTCTTGACGTTTTCCCTCATGATGGCCCGGGCATGAACCGCCTCCTGCTGAGACACGCGACGCCCCTCTCATTGTTTGTGGTTTTGGCTGCTCCTCAGGACTTCACCGCAGGCTATTGTTCCTGACAGTGGGGAAGAGAAAGAGGCATGTTCACACAAACAAGGACGAACTCACCCGGACCGAGACGCACACGTGCGCGCTTTTATGCTCGGAATCACTAAAAAAATTTTAACAAAAAAACAACACCACGAGCCAAAAAACACACCTTTGTGTTTTTATTTTACTAAATACAATAAATCAGCACCTTCACTGACTCGGCTCACTGATCTGATAGTGTGTGTTGATCCCTCTGAGTAGCCTTTCCTTCAACAGCCATGATTGTATCGTGAAGTATCACATTACAAAAATAACAAGATTTGATAAAACTTTTCCAATTTTACACAAAAAAACACATGTTTTATGCTTGCTTGAAGTGGTTTTTGACTTTTTCAAAAAAAGAGTTATACATAATGGGAGTGTGAAACACCTTTTCCTATGGAGTCTAGTGCAATGAACATTTAAGTGGCATGACTGATCTGCTGTTTCCCGCTTCTTCACTGTCTTTGCTGATAGCATGACAGATTAATTCTTCTAATCAATAAAAAACTACTTTCCGAATTCAGTTTTTTTCTTTTAAATTGACTTTATAATTGTTTGGAAACACGGATATTGTTAAACAATTTGAAGCAAACTTTTAAAATTCATATTAGGCTCATTTCACTTCTTTGGAGGGAATAAACTGGGGCTGCACAGTGTCATCAGAAAGCAATAAAACATGCAGGCTACATGATAGTGCAGAAGAAGCCAAAAGCGAAATCCATTGTTGACTAACTGTTAGAGTACCTGAAAAAGGAAGAAAGAGACATAACTTTGGCCTTCTTTGAGTAAAAAAGGGATAGAAATCTACAGGACTCAGATTCATTTTTCATAAAATAATTCCAAAACATTGTTTCCATCTTCTGTTAAACACATCAACTCTTTCTGGGAAAAAAAACACCACCTCAGACCAGTGTAAAAGCTTTTTTGTGACATTTTGTAAGTTTTTTTTTTTTTAAACATGCAATATGATACTTCAAAATTCAAATGCTTTTCACCATCATCAGTGTGTTCTTCACTTTTCTTTCTTGCTTCCTCTACTTTCTTACTATTGCCTCTGTTGCTCCTCCTCCTCATTTTGGTCTCCATAGTTCAGCAGTGTGTTGGCTGTGTCTGTATCTCTATTCCTTTAAATATATTGTTTTACAGTCGTCTGGTTGCAGGTAACTGATATCCAAGAATAAAAAAATAGAAACTCTGTCGGTAATTGCCTTTGTGGTAATTCTTGTGAATTATCCAAAAAAAGCAAAAAAACAACAACATTGAACCTATCAATGCTGCTGAAGACGACAGATGTGACATTTGCTAAGTTATGGATCAGAAACATGCAGTCTCCAGTTACTCTTAAGATACTATGATAGATAACACAAGACAATATCACACAAGTCTAGTTGTTGTTTTAAAAAAACCTCCAACAACACAAGGCCATTTTTCTTCACATCAATGAACTAGACTTCAAAAAGAAGTTCACAGCAGCTCTACATTGATACCAATCACACAAAATAGCTGTCGCCACTGATTTGTTTTATGTCACTGGAAAGTGAGAACAAGATTTCAGCGTTTTGGTTGGTTATTGTTTTTTATGCTTTTTTTTTTAACATTATGCAGTAAATGAAATTCAGTTGTCTTACATGTGCAACCTTTTATCCAATAAATTGGCTGGGTCTGGTTTCCACCTAGTTTTAGAAAAGGACCAATACGGTGGATCTTTTTCTTCATGAGTAGCTTTTTCTTTTCTATTACATCTGCTTTCCTACATAGTACATAATTCTTTTATTTTCTTTAAAATTTCATCTTTGCATCTGACCGGTGAGCTGTGATGACCGCAGTAAGTGTGATTTCATTAGTTCAGCTTTAAAACAACAGTTTTTCAACTTCAAATGCAGAGTAAAAGAACTCAAGGAGAAGTAGTGAATTCAGTTCTCTGACCAAGATCTAAGCAGCAGTAGAGGAAGAGAGTTAGGATGCTATGTGGCAGATATATGGATACTATTCTTACTTCAAGCTCTTGTGGAAACTATAATGCGCTCCTGGGACTAGGGATCACGGTATCTGTAATGGATGTTTCAACCTTGGTTCTCCCTTACTCATCTCTTCTCGTCAAGACTGGAACGACTGAATTATCCCCAAACTAGAATGCGCAGGATTTTTGGTGATTTGGCCGCATGACAAGCCATGACAAGAAAATTGGTTGCAGTTTTTCTGTGTGATTAGTCTGCTACATTTGTATTGAGATAATGGTATGATGGCACATACAGCTGGTGTATACTCAAGAAAAAACCCAAAAAACATGTGCTGTTTTGCTGGAACTTACAGTTGGCTCTTTTGGCTCGGGACTTGGCTCCGTTTCCAAGTTCTGCAGAGTTGGCCAAAACAATGGAAAAATCATTTTGAAGGAGAAGAGTCAAATTTCCAAGCAGACTTCTTCTCAAGCAACCGCAAATATTTAAGTGTTTGATGGTGCCCTGCATCAAGCTGTGGTGTGGTGCATGCACATTAGACATGCATTCAGTGAAATTAATTTTGCACAAAGAGGCAATTGCACAAACAATGAGCCTGGTTCATCTTATTCCACAGCTCAGTTTCAACATCATCTGGAAACGCAGTACGCTGACAAAAATGTACAAGTGCAGAGTGGTAGAATAACTGATGACATGCAGCCTCTTCTGCTGGTTTTACTGTTTAGCTTTTAGGTTGCAATTTCAGGGAAGATAGACGTGCTCTTTAAAGAAATGGACAGGTCAAATCCTGGAAAAACAACTTTCAGCAATTTACTATTGGAACATTTTGAAGGACAGTGTTTCTCACACCGTTGCAGCTCCCTTGCAAGTTCTTGCTGGACGGGCATTGTTGGCCCTGACTGTCCCAAAACTTTTGAAATGTACAGGAGGTGACCTGGAATTAGACCTGTCCTGCAATTATCAGGTCAGTGTCCCCAAGTTTTTATGCATGTTCCTTTCAAATAAAATTCACATTTTTTCAAGCCCCATTATCAAAATCAGAACCATCGTCCTGAAAATGCAAATAATCCTCTAACTTTTAGCAGAAAATAATTATGATCTGGAGCCGAGGTGGGAAAACTGTGTTTGTGCTGTATGTGTGTTGTATTATTTATAGTTCTGTGAACAGATAATAGTGGTTGACCCTCATTTTTGTAAGACTAACAAATTTTAGACAGAAAAAAATGAACAGGTAATATCAGGTCCTACATCAGTTTTCTATATGTTCTATTTGTGCCAGATTCAGAGATGTTTGCAGACATCTCCTCCTAAGTGGTGGACAACAGCTGTACTTAGCTGTGTCCTAACCACTTGGCTGCTGCCCAGTTTAGATTATCACCCTCGTAAAAGGCAGCCATGGCTAATTACTTGGGAAGGGAATCCGTGACTTGTGCAGTTTTGGAGAAAAACGCACACTTGCAAAGCCACATGTACAAAATGTATTCACAAAATAAGCAAGCAACAAGACAAAAACTCTCTAACACACTCACACACACATACACACATACTCAAACACACACTTATTTACACATACTGGGGGCCGACACATGGTGAGGACCACCCAAGAAGGCGCAGCCGCTTTGAAAATAATGAAAATTCCGCTGCAGCCTGGTGCTGCACAGCAGGCCGAGGCTGCGGTGCGTCTGCACAGGGGAGTCGATGGAGGGAGGCCTGCATCCCACCTACCTGCAGCGGTTGCTGAGCAAAAGCAGAGCACCATAATGATAAACAGTTAGCCCTACGGTTTATCCACCTGCAAAAAAAGCCCTCGGTAGGACCTCTGTTATCTCTGTGGCTGTAGAAGCTGTCAGGAGAGAAACAACAACAGATATCTGTGTTAGAAACTGGAGTGATTCCAGGTTAAATGACTGCATATCATAAACATATCTAATGAGAAAGACAATAAATCCTAATCTCTCTGCCGGAGATGCTTAATTCATATGTGGTTTATTCCATTTGAGTCATCCTCCGCTTAGCTGTTCAGCTATGGCAACTGGAACTAAGTTAAAGTCATGATACAGAAATTTGGTAAATGTAACTTTTTGGAAACAAAGAACTTCAGTGTTTATCTCGTCTTGTTAAAGTTATAAAAGGTGCATGAGCCAGGAAGAGTAAAACCTATTTTTATTATTGTCTTATATTGTTTTATGATCTCAATAAAGCTTCTTTTAATCTCGTCATAATAACATCATATATTCAGGGGCCAGATAACAAGATAATCCACTCACGATCACAAGGACAGGACTGTATGATGTAATCTTAACATGAGATGCTGCCATAACAACTGCTATTTAAAGCTATAATTGACACTTTTAACAAATGTCTTTCTTCACAATGTTGCCTATCAGTATACCACACTGGAATTTATTTTCTGAATCTTCCACTTCCTGTTCAGTTTTCCAGTTTGTACTGACATATTAAGTATTTTCATTTCTGATGGCAGTAAAATTACAGTCAAAAAGGGCACCAAACATTGTGTCTGCTGCTTGAATCAAGCTCATTGTAGTTGATTTATTGATGAATCACCTTGTCGCCTTCAGCTGACTATCAGCTAAATAGTAACATTCAATCCCTTACATCATACCAAGGTCCGGACAACGGGGACCTCAGTGGTGCGTACGGCCATGCTACTACCCCACAATGCATTCTGATCAATTTATTTATTTGTTATTATTGGGCAAAGCAGTTAGTTTATACTAATGAACCACTACAGATTGACTATTTGTTCAGATAGATAGTTTCTCTCGTTGTTTTGTCATTAGAATATTTTTTGGGGGGTATTGTTTTCCTAATTACATTCCCAACTATGTCAAGGCCCCCCCGGCAGCTCTCTGTGGCCCCTTAGTGGGTCGTGACCCCCTGTTGAGAACCAGTGCCTTACATACAACTGACTTCAACTGCTGATAACTTTGTGAGAACTGTTTGCTCCTGCAGTTTACAACCACAGTTATTCCCTGATGTGCAAATCATTTGGTGTTGTGAACTTCATGTATGATTACATCAGTTTCTAAAACTCCGAAGAAGATGGTGTTTCATGTTATGTTTAAAGATAGAGTCTGTGATTCTGAAGAAAGACTGTTGATAAAATATTTTGATAGTTAGCTAGATTTACTATCCCTTTAACTCCCACTGCCCCCATTTACACAGCCAGGGCCATGTGCAAACAACACATTTTTTTCAGTGCGCACACAGACGGGACTGATTTTAAGTGCATCTCCATGAATGAGTATTACTACTGCTGAATTTCTACATATACACAACAAAAGTTGTATATTAAGAGCATGTTATAAGAGGGAACCTTTCATTTATAAGTAGGTTACTTCAATAATAATGATTACTATAACTGAATATGTACAACAGAACTAGGAGCTCTGCAAAATGTGCTCTCGGTCTCGCTGCGTAAACAATAGCTTTCGGTGATTGGCTGTTTATTAGTAATGCGGCTGACTAGAGCCAAAGTTTTAAATTTATATAGTGAAAATCGTCAACGAAAACAGAGATATCAATATTTGGAAAATACCAGATATTGGCCTTAGTAATCGGCTAGGCTGATAATTGGTCAATCCCTGTAAGGAAGACCATAACATTAACACTTAAACCAGCCAAAAAAATTCAACAAGTCAAGACTAACACACACACAGACAAAAACATGCACACAAAGTCACACAAGACAATCAACAAACCACCCACTTGCACACAACCACCACGAACCCGGTGAGAAAAGTAGGAGATGAAGTGAAAACATGGGGAAAGTCAACGCTTTCCTGTTGCGGGAGACAATAAGTAGGAACCACACAGAGTCAGGAGCCTCTTTGGCTTCCTGTGACCAAAAGTTGTTCAGCCCAAAGAATGCACCAAACCCATTTTTACTGTTGAAGTTAAGCGGTAACGGAGGAAGGGGCAGGGGTGTTATTTGGACCACAGAACCCGCCAGACCATCCATCACTGAAGTCAAACCTTGCCCTTTCTCTCTCTCTGTCTCTCTCTCTCTTCTGCTGGAAACAAGAGAAACATTCAGAAATCTCTCAAGTCAAACCACCAAACCTAAAGTTATAAAATGATCTCCCGAAATCCCACCAGTGTAAATGAGTGACTATTAAGCCTGTCTCTGCTGCTCCACACGCCCTGCCCTGTTCCTGTCGACCCCCCATGGTGGCAGCAATGGATGGAGAGTCACAAATCATGCCAAACAGGTCTTAAAAACTCACAATTCTAGTTTTGTAGCACGCCAAAGTGCAATAATTAGTGTCTAATTTGACAATAAAGATGTCACAGGACACAAAAAGAGTGGTGATTCACTTGTAAGTAGAGTGAAAAAGTTTCTAAATCGACCAACGACTTATTGATACCGCTTTGCATTTGAGCTCGTGTTAAGCCTTGATTACACTCGCTTGTGGGTGAACACACAGACAGCTGTGGACACCGCAGGCACATAGCTGTATTAATTGGAAGACACATTCTCATACATGTGCAGCTGATCCGCGGATGCACACTAGTGCCGAGGATGCATATCACTGCCCTTGTAGCATAGTCGCAAATAGACACAAATTTCAGGTTGCATGCAGAAAGGGCTCCTCGTGGATTTTCCCAGAGTTGGGCAGATGACAAAATTGACATCACATGGACTCTTGTGGACCTTTGCAAACACTTCTTGTGGATAGGCAAAGTATAACCCTAACCTTAGTCTCACTGACTAACATAACAGCCCTGAATCCTGATTTAGAGCTGTTAATTTAATAAGTACAAAAGGACCATTGTATATAATGTTCCTAAAAAGCCATCAGAATGACTACAAATATGATTTGGAGAAGTGACTTGCCAATCACTTTGTTTTTAAAATCAGGAACATTTTCTGAGACAAAACATTGCTTAAATCTTTAAACAGTATTTTGTGTACTATATACTGTACTTGCCTTTTAAAATGAGTTACTAGAGCTTCATGTATGTGTAACCCACAAAATAATCAAAATTCCAATCTCCAAATTAGGAACATAGGAAGAAAAGGCGCTACCCAAAGCAAGCCAAATGTTATTATTGGCTAGAGACAAAGCCGGTGCTTTGACAGCGCTGTTCATTTTCGTGTCTAGCTGGAACGGGAAAAGATCTTGACTCTATTGTTTGGGCTGAAAAATTAGAGGAGGACAATGAGTGAGACAATACAATAAGCTCAGCTTCCTCCATCAGTAGCACTAATGACAAATAGGTCAGAAGTCAGAGCCATAATGTTCTGAAAGCATTTCTGGAGGGTCTGAAAGGGAACATTAAAGACATAATGTCCTGGAAGAAATTGTAACCACTGCAAAGAAAAGGCTGCGAGGTACCTGTCAAACAAAAGTGAAATTATTGCCCTGTGCTGCCCCTCTAATGTCCCTGTTACCACACTAGTCTGAGTGCAACTTGCTCACAAGACAACAGCAAATTCTGTATGTAGATATTTTGACAAACTGTAATGGTTTGCAGGTGTGCATTATTAACAAGAACATGACAGAAAAAAAGAAGATTAAATTTGCATTACAGTGCGCATGTTTGTGTAACTCTATGGGGGCCAAGCTCGGGCTGTGAGTTATTGTAAGACAGCCTGAATGAGGGAGTTAGTTGAGGAGTGAGAGCGAGGTTATTCAAGTCCAGGGACTTGGTCCAGTGCCAGTTCTCCTGGCCCAGAACATTTTGTACAGTAGTGAGGGCATGCAGGCAACAGTCATTGTCCTCATACATTCTTCGTCACACAAACATACTCACACGCATACGTGTTCCTTGCTGTGTGAATCAGAGGTTTATAAACAAATCCAAATCCAAAAGAAACTAAACCTGAGATTTCCTTCTAGTGACAAAACTTTGAAGCTAGACAACATTACAAAACCCTCAGCTGTAGCTCTACAGCGCTAAACCCTCAGTAAGGCTCCCTGCATCCACACTCTCTTCATTTTCATCTGACCTCATCTAACCTGGAGTACCTTTCTGTCATAGATGATTCACACCTCAAGCGTTTTCACTCTTCACGGTACATGTCTTGGCAAACAACAGGTGACTTGAGGTTGCAGTCAAAGCTCAGGTACATGTTTTCTCACTTCAAAGACAAAGATGGTCAGCTTCATGTGTCGGGAAATCGCTTTGTTTTTGCAGCTTCTTTTGGGCGGGGATCCAGCAAATCTTGAGTAATGTGATTCCACGCAGTGTTTTTCTTATGAAGTTCCTGCAGCTTGTGGAAGTTAAATGTCATAGAAATGGATGGCTGATGACTGCAGGGATCGGTGTTTTTATCTACAGTGCTTCGGTTTCACATGTTCAACACAAAACAAGTTCAATCCATTGTCTCCAGGTTGTGACGCCAGCACGTCAGAGGACATTTGCATACATTGGAACCTGTTTTCTCGTTCCTCTTTTAGAGCCAGCGGGTGACTTTTAAATGTGGCAGGGCAGTGGCAGCATATATTTAAGCGTCTCTAATGTTTTAGTCCTAATGTGTAAACAGGGTGTTACAGATCTTATCTTAAATGTTTGCTTTTATCTCGCTATATATATGCTGACCAAAGGGACAGGAGGTCACTAAAAGCTTCTGGCAGCACATACATATATATTTGATGACATTTTTATTCCTCATTCATCTTATGCTGTTGTTTGCTTTCTTTAAAATTTCTTTCACTCTGTCTTAGACCTATATTCACTCTAGTTTCCCCCAAGGGCTTGTAAATATGGACCCAAATACAAACACAGTACATTCCAATCCTAGTCTCTCACGTACACACACATCCACACACACACACTCAAGTTTCCATCACTTAACAGGACATCACATTGACTTACATTCAACCCTCACCTTTACCCTAACCTTAACCTAAGCTTACCCTAAACTGAAACCGAGTCTCCTACCCTGAAGAATGAATAATTTATTTTATGGGAACTTGGTTTTCGTCCTCCGAAAGGCATGCGAGTCCCTACAGTGTGATTCTGTAAACAGGCTTGTGTCCCCGCAACATACACGTACACACACAAACACACACACTGAACAACTTCAACGCAGTTTTGAACTAAGCTGACAGTTTTACACACACATCTTCCACTAATACGTTCTAGGCCTGGATTTACAAACAGCTCAATTTAGCTGTGGTTAGCTTTAACCGTTAGCCACAGCCCCCACCCCAAGAGAATTAATAGGTAGGGGTGGACACAGGCATCCCCTTGTCTCTATCTGGCAGACCCCACACCACACACACACACACACACACACAAAAGTGCACGCAGGGTGTGCTACACTAAGTATAGTCGTGCAGGCTAACCACACATCAAGCTGGAGGTTTGGCTCCGAGACAACTCGAGCTGCCAGGCTAGCTTTTCCCCCGCTTTTAGAAGTGTCCGTCACACATAAACACACAATCACACTGGGGCCAGAGCTATTTTGAGAAGCCCAGTAAAATAAGTGCACGAGCTTGCCCGCGTTGCAGCCTAAATGCACACAGGCAAGCATGCAGCTAAAGCACACAATTTAAATACACAAAAAAAAAACCCCAAACGCAGACGTCGGGCGCACACAGAATCACGCGGCACACACAAAGTATATTTACACTTGATAAACACCTGGTGGCTGAAAATAACTATCTCAACAGGATTTTTTTTTTTTCTACCTGAGCTCAACGGCGCTTTTAGGGCCTTAAAATATCTGAGCAGCAGCCACAAGAGGCTCTCCAGGGAGTGTCAGTAGCCTACTTTATTTTGATAGGCTGAGCGACCTGGCGTGAGTAAAAGAGCCGCCAATGAGACTGGCAACCAGTGTTGGGCAACATACTTGAAAAATGTATTAGTTTTTCCACATTATCCTTTGATAAGAATGCTAACTACCTTACTTTACCAGTTACCCAACAGCACAAATAATCTCTCAACTACCCCCTAAATCCATATTTCACATATTTAAAGGTTAGTTGTACTCAAGATGTAAAGAAAGAAATCTCTCTGCCTAATGTTACGTCTACTTTTGAGCATTTCAGACCAAAGAAGTGGTGCTGTGGGTAATGTAGGCATCCAGCTTTTGAGAAGATTACATGGAATGAATAAGACACTATCGCTTATTGTGGTGTATGGATTTTAATTTTGTAAAAAGTCCACTGAGTTCAACAATTTGACAGATGTGCATGCAATGACAAATTGGTGGAATGCTTTTGGACAAAAAGGAAAAAAAAAGAGTTTTAACAAAAGTGTCATTCTCATGTTGTATTTTCATGACGCTACCTCTAATAAAAAACAAAACCTGGTGATTCCTAATGTAGGTTTTGTAAGCGTTATTTAGGAAAACATAAACTGTGTCCACAAGCCAACATTTGAGAGACTTGGAGTAGCGTTTCTTGTTTGTTCCTGGAGGTTGAAGTGAACATACTGGATCAGTCAAGTAAACACAGAGTTACCAAACTGATATCAACCCTCCATCCAAGTCCTGCCAAGACAGCAAAAAGCTGTCGAGTTAAAGGAGCATGACGGGTATTAATAGCTGTATTATCTAATTCTTAAATTGTAATTCCTCAGACTGCTTGTCACTGAAAAAGTAAAAGTTGCTGTCACTGCTAGAAACTGTTGACAAATGACAGCTTTCTAGCTTTATTTGAGGCTTTACAGGGACAAAAATGACTATATGATATGTGTTTTGTTTACTAATTGACCACGCTTTTAACTGAAATGGGTGCTAAATTAAGCAATGAGTGATTTTTTTTTTTTATGAGTGCTATTTCTATACACAGAGGAACCTTTTTCTTTTCAACACAGCAAATGTATAATACAGGCCGTGTCACTTAAAGGCTTGCAAGCATCATTAATAATGTCATGACCCCGGACGACGGTGAAAACAAATGAGACACTGTGTTCCAGGGCAGCCGTGAATCAGAGGTATACAACTCTATTGAGGGCTGTAACTCAGCTAAATGAGTGGACTATCAAATAATTACAATCACAGTCGCCTTTCTACCAGATTTAGGGAGGGGGGAAAAAAAAAAAAAAAAAAGCTGTCTGAAATCTACTCTGTAAAATGTGACCGCTCCAACAAGGACCTCAATTATCTGGCAACGCGCCTCCAGCTCCAGCCTGACCCCACTTCCACGGTAATAACCTCCCAAAGCAGACATGAGACCCCTAAATAGCAGCACTTAGACGACCACGGGTGGGCGGACATCTACCCACGGGGCTGCCACTGTTCCATAGTCTGTTGATTCATAGACACACATGCTGCTTGCCCCCCCACCCCAAGCCAAGAGTAAACCCAGCCTAATGATTAAGATTGGGCTAATGAGTAACATTCAATAAACCAGAGGCTACTGTCGTCTCCTTGGTGTACTAAACCACTGCTTCCTGTCGTCTGGGATCCCCCACCTATTCAAAAATACCACTCAGAGGTTACAGTATCAAGGAGCAGGTAAATCTATAACCTGGTTTGTGCAGTAGAAGCTCAATGGAACCCCCTGAAACGTCTATAAATGTAACTTCACAGTCTCTAATCACCTATCCTTGACTTGACCCGTCACTAAGGAAACCTGGATGCACTCGTCTCAGACAAGATCAGAGGTCGCAGAAGAAAAATGAACATTCTGACACTCTCATAAAATAACGACTTATTTATCCACGGTCACAGTGGAGATTAGTGCCACAGATGAGCTGTATTGTTTAGTAATGCTTAAGGTGAACTTAAATGACATTGTGACTGAGCCAGATGGTACTACTAATACAAATTTTAAATCCAGTCAAGTGTGTTTCGTGTAACCAGCGTAACAGTGACCTTGACCTGAGCAAAGTTCACAGTTGACAGAGCATGATTATGAAGCTCATGCACACAGTGAAGTTGCTGAGGTTCATCATGCTTCAAATACTTGAATTTGTTTTACTCTTTGTTCCACTTGTGTCTTGAATTCTCACTGAGTGTGCTGTGACTATAGTTCCTTTGGTCATTGGTCATTAAATCCCTAAAAACTCAACAAACAATCCATCCATTATCTATACACCGCTTAATCCTCACTAGGGTTGCGGGGGGGCTGGAGTCTATCCCAGCTGACTTAAGGCGAAGGCAGGGGACATCCTGGACAGGTCACCAGTCTATCACAGGGCCACACTTACAGACAGACTCAACAAACAATATGGATCAGAATTACATATTTAGAAATGTTTTTTTCCCCATGAATGGAATTCATTCCAGCCTTAAAATGGCTTAGATGCAACTATATACTTCCTTTGTAATGCACAGATGTGAAAGGTCCCTGTCTCTCTCTCCACACGAGCACAAGCACACCAGCTCACATAGAACTCTGCTCAAACACTGTAAAACTACTCTACACTTTCCTCTACTTTAAACAATGGCAAGTTGTAATATCTGGGTAATTCAGCCATATATGTTGAAGCTGGAAACTGATTCTGAACAATAATGACACAGACTGCCCCACTCTGAAACTTGACAGGATTGTTTTCTTGGATTTGTTATGGAAGAAACCCAGGAAGTCTAAATCTGTGTTTTTGAGATGGTCATTGGTACACTGTAGTGTCAAGCTGGAATTACTCAGCGATGGTCTTGACTGGTTGTTTTGCTCCTGATATGCCTTCCAGCATGCACAAAAAGTCCATAAGGACAAGTTAACAAGTTAAAAAAAAAAAACACACCTGATTTTCAGCAAAGAGGGGCTTAAAATCTTTAAATTCTAAATTCATCTAATCTTACATATTCTGCCAAACTTTTATTTTTTATTTTTTATAGTAGACCACGGTTTGCTGCAAATTTGCTTTGAAACTAAATACTTAGTGGCATGAAAACCTCTTTCTGTTAAAAATAAACTTACCTGTTAACTTTTTGACCTGGTCAAAGTCCAGGTGTCAAAGTGTCAAAAAACCCAAACGACATAATCAACAAGATTGCACCCATAGCAACGGGTTCTTCACTTTACATTGCATTAAATAACTGAAGGTAATTGATGTACAGAACTGACCAAACCAAACCAAACACATGCTGCCGAGCAGATGGTTTTGCAAAATCCCATTTCCAGTTGTGTTTTTGGCAGAGCACATCGGTTCATCCTACTGTCGTAAATTCCCACAACTATATCATGACAGTTTCAGGCAGGTATATTCTTTCTATGAATTTCACCAAGAACCACATGGTGTTCTTTTTTTTTCTTGGAATCAAAACATGTGGAATCCTGACACACAGCTGCAAGCTGTCAGAACATGTTGTGATGCAGCCCAGAAGAGTGAATGCAGCCTTTGACACAACACGTGTTTAGATATGCAGATGGCAGAGCGTGTTTGTCTGTTGGTTGCATTTAAAATATATTTATGTGCAGTATACTTTTCCATAAAATGTGAGGTATTTGGCATCTAGAGGCAGAGACAACCGAGGAATAATGAAAGATTACTTTGTCCCCCATTTAGCTTTAGCTTTACTTCTTTATATGTATGAATTTAATAATAAGTACCTTTTACAAAAAGTACTTCAAAACTAAAGAACTGTCTATTTTTAATGGTAACTTGATGACCTAGATACATGTATGCAAGATAACTGTCAGGGGTCAATAAATGATTAGAAGAATAAGGAGAAAAAATCTATATTTTTCTTGTAAACATCAGATACTTTTACTCTTTTCGTCCAAAGATTCTACAAAACCCAAATTTGTTTACAGGTTTGTGACATACTATATGTACACAATTTGTAAAGGTCCAAGATGCAGCTGTATGCAGGTTGAAGACTAAAAAATTGAAAATAGTTAAAGTTCAGACCTCCAAATAACACACATCAAAGAAGAAGAAAACTGTGACGTGAAAGTGCTGCCTCGAGGACTTAACATTTAAATGTGTTTTCATTATGACAAGAGCCGAGAAACCTGTTCATCTTATCCTTGCCTCAACCTTACCCACAATGCAGCCTGGTTTTATTTTTTAAAATTTTTTTTTCTGTCGAGCTATCAAATAGTCCACATCAACCCTTAACTCTAAATCTTTCGTCTGTTCCTCTGCTGCTCCACAATATATCTCAGTCTTCACTAAGCTCTAAAAATAAACTTCTACATGAGGTCAGAGGACAACCAGCCCAGTATTTTCTTCTTGAGGAGCTTTATGAGTGAATCACACAGCATCCAGACGTCCGGACATGCCTCTGTCTGTCCGTCTGTCTGTCTGCAATCCGACAGGGCCTTGAGGCAAATGGTCGACAGACACCCACTATCAGACATCGGAAAGGTGCGGGAGGGGGGAAGGTTTCCAACCTTATCCAGTCATCTGACATGCAGTTTGGAGAGAACATAAATCCTGTTTAAAGTCATCGTCAGGATGAAGTTTGTGTCTGTGTTTGTGTGTCTGTGGGAGTCAGTCTGCAGGTGTGCGAGTGGAGGATTATGGGTCGGCTACTGTGTCAGTCAGAAGCTGGTACGAGTGGTGGGAGAAACCATGTGTCAGCACTGACACAGATGTGAGTCTGATAGTTTCTAAAACGCTTTTTCTTTTTTTTCTTTAGGACTATTTTGCATTTTGACAATCATACCTTTATTAAAAAACATGTCCCACACAATTCCTACCCTTCTGCAAATTGAAGCCCCTTCAGATAAAGATATTATATGGTCTTTTTGAACTTTGCAATTTATTCATTTCAATATTGGCAACTTAGTTTTTCTAAATCACTAAATGATTCACTCATTTCTTATTGTCTGAGGTGTTTAATTAATATAACAAGTTTAGTGACAGTTCAGTTGTTGTGCAGCATATGTAACGGAGAGTTTGTGAAGCTGATCCTAAAAACACAGATTTTCCAAAAGAAAAAAAAGGAATTAAAACAAGTCTGATTAATCAAACTATTGCAAGATCTACTTATTGCCTTTTCCCAGGGCTTTTATTTGCATCTCTCAGTTGTCAGTCTCCTTCAGTGGAAAGATTTGCTCAGATGTATTTGAGCTGGAACTACATGATAACAGGGCACCATACATGCAGTGAGGTGACTGTGTTCCATATTAAACCTCATGTAACCAAAACCAACAGCGTTTATGATTCAGCTACCTCTCACTGGTGGAACAGAATGAACCATTAGACAAACTGACCACAAACATGACTCTTGGAACATAGGTTGTCTTTATGTCTTCGGCATGTGCCCATGGTACGAGTGTGATAAATCATTCTTAATTGTCCCCATATGGAAAATTAGAAACTCTCTGGAGGACTTTTAAATGTATGAGGACACTGTTTTGGAGTATTGCTGTCTGAGCAGGATTTATTTTCTGTCTGAGCTGCATGTCAGAAGGTCAGATTGTATCAGAAACTGTCAGAAGCTACTTTCCAAAACTGAGAATCTGACATTAACACCCACTTCATTTTGTGATTAGTCAGCTGTGCAGAGATAAGAGGGTAGCGAGACATCCTCTTTCCAGTGTGATCTATTAAAAGGACTGTAAACACATTTGATTTCCAATCAGGCCCTTTCTTACACCTCTGTTAACAGTTAAAATCAAACAACCGCCTGAAACATAGTTTAACCAACATTCAAAATCAGTCTGAAATGTTAAACTGGAAGTAGCATAGCAGTGCTCTACTTCAGTTATCTCTCATTGCCAGAAATGACCTGTCAAATATAATGAATTCTGATTTAAAAAAAAAAAGTTTAGTCACTATTCTAAATTTGTTCATGTAAACAAGGCAACAACACGTGGGGTTTATGCTACATTATTAGCTAGTCTAATCAAAAAGCAAAAAGTTCAAATGACAACAATAAAACTTTTAAAGACAACTAAGTAAGAATAGATATAATTGAAAATGTGGAAAACAGATATAGAAATATCCCTACTTACATTCAACACACATAAAAAGGAAGTTATGTCATAGTGTTAAAAAAAAAACAACAACAAAATAACCATTCTGTAACAGCCACAAGCTAAACAACTCAGTCTTGTCAATTTGGCAAGTAACTGAATATATTTGCAAAAAAGCACTTGTGGTAGGTCACATTCTATTTTTATGTACATCTACTGTGTTTGTACATTTGACCTTCTTATCGAAGAACTTGATATTTTCAAACACAGTTATTGTTTGTGCTGATGATTAAACTGGAGGAGTTTCATATCCATCCAAGTCATGTTAGTCACACAACATTCTCTATGGAAACAGTGAATAATACTTGAACGTCCAGAACCAGAGGCATCCAAAAATAGCTCATTCCAACTGCAGGTAGTCATAGCAACAACACCACTGCTTCGTGTTGTGTCGCCATTTAACTCTGGTAAAATTAGTCATGAGCTTAGATGACTATAACTAACTAAAAAGTGTCCAGGCATGTTTTTTCCCTCCCTTATGTTACGGGCATGATAAAAAAAAGACTGATAATTTACTCTCAGATATGCTGATGCAGAAAATTATGAACTTCACAGAGGAAGCACTACCCCTTCCGACGTTTAAGTCATTTTCACATTCTTGGGGAACACCTCATCGTACACCGTTGCTAATGAATGTGTAGTGGCTGTGAACTTGTTAACCTCGTTGTGTAACCCCAACAGCACGCTGAAGTAAGGACACCCAGTAAATGAGCACACTGCAAGAACAGCTCATCGTGTGTTGAACTTGGATGCTTAATAAACATCCAAGTCCAAACACATTTAGCAAAAGTAAGTAAGGCCCTGACTTAATTTTTTTGGGCAAGAGCCCAACACCAAATCCTTTAATGCATCCAGGCTTCTAGAGGCTGTATAAAGGAGAACATGCACAGCGGTCCTGTCGTTCTGGCTGTTTTTTTTGCACATTAACTTGCTATTAATGTGTTTATGTCAAACTGCATCCCAACATGACAACACCTTCTGTAGCTCAAGGACATTTATGTGTCTTAACTTGTGGCCATTACCGTCCCCAGTAGTGCTGAACTTGTAGAACGTTGCATGTGAATTTAATATGCATTGGCTGTATCATCCTGCTATCACAGGCAATGAAGTGTTTCACGGTGTCAGGGTGCTCTCCAGTAATCCTAAACTTTAGGGCACCTGGCTGACATCCAACCACTCCAAGCAAACATTAAGAAGACAGCTCCTCCAATCCACCCCCATCACACACACACACACACACACACACACACACAAAGCTATGGTGTTGTAATCACACTTAGAGCAGGGCAACGAGCCAACCAAACCTTCTGTCTGTGCTGTTTCTTCTGCACCACTTCTGCTGCAAAAGCCCAGATAACATCTATCACTACACTGGACAGGGAGAGGTGGGGGCGGGGGCAGATAGAGTGTAAGAGAGGATTATTTGTAACAGATACAGACTCGCCGAGAGCCAAGGACAGACGTGGTGGGAGAGAGAAGATATAAGCAACAAGTTGTGGCTCCAAAACCAACTGTCTCCTCAGAGTTGATGATATGAGCACCGACGGCAACACGCAGATTACATGTTGCAGGCACAAATGAAGTGATGATTATGATCCTCCACCGCAAATGATGTGACAATAGGTCAAGTTAGACACGCCACTGCATTGTCGGCCACATGTAATGGTTTTGCAGAAGTAGAACAACTATGATTAAGACTGAGGTTAAGAAGGGAAAGCTAAATTTCAGCCATGTTGACATGAGATGGAACCTGAACCTGGGTTCTTTGTTTTAACAGGAACATTCAGTCCAACACTTTAAGCCAGCTGCATAATTCTTGCGGAGGGCTTCGCAAACACACGCGAGCGCCCGCAAACCTCCATGATAAACTAATTGCACCTGGCACGCAGACCCGGTGCATGCCTCTCCAAATGTGAAATGTGAAGGTCTTTGGCAGTGCTGCTGCTCCAAATCCAATCGCTTCCTTGTCCGACACCTTCCGAAACACACAGACAATCAGATAACTAATGTAGTTATGCAGAGGAATATGAGCAAACAGAACCCAGCAAGTGACCTGTGTGACGCTGACATACAGGAACTATTTACAACTATCACATTTAGTTGTTTCCTGTTTTGTGCTTTTAGATGTATCCACACCATCTACTGCTGTGTGATAACTCTGGCATGGATGAGATCTGTTCTTGTTACTGCAGAAAGTCTAATGGAGCCCTTGTCCTCCACACTCTTCGAGGGGCCAGTTTATCTCATCAGAAGTGCTTTGCTGAAAAAATGAACAGTATGTGAAACCCAACTCCCATCACTCCTCTCTGATATTGGGATTTTTCCTCTATGCTCTGCTCCTCCGTCACTGTTAATATGAACACCTGCATACAACACGAGGATTGCCTTCAAAACATGTTGTTTTTGACACATTTAAATGATCTTCACTCCTCTTTGTAACGGCCACCTTTTCACATCGGCGGTGTGTGTTACAATGCTGATAAACAACAAAACTTTCTAGCATAAGAGCTAATTCAAGCTTTCCATGCTGGTGTGTGCAGACCAATGTGGACTTGAAAAATGGAAGACGGACTACAAGAGCTGTGGCCTTGCACTTTCACAGGATGTAGCAGGTGGTTACAGATTGGACTGCAGCACTGTGTCATTGTTGTTATTCTCAGGGTGTGTCGAGCACAGTGATCAGACATAGCACAGGATTTCTGGAGAATTTAGAACTTCTTACTAGGCATCCTTAATGGAAAGCATGTTCAAAATTAAAGTGTTTCCAAAATCCATCCACAACTAATGCAGTTACAACCCTTTTAAGTCTGAGCAGACTCTGGTGGGCTTCGGTGGATGATGAAACTTACATCATGCGTATCCTGTGAACCTATATGGACGTGAAAGCATACAAAGGCCTTAAGTTAACCTTTTTCTTAAGTTCATCACTGCCATGGCCTCTGTCAGGTCTGCTCTGTTTGATGTAGTCATTTTGTAGAGGAAAAGTCAAATGAGTGTGGTATTACAACAATTAGTAACCAAAGAATGTGTTAGTAAAGGCTTGTAGTTGGACACAAACAGACCCAAACGATGTTTTTTTTGGCCGCCTGTCCTTCATATTTTATTAGACTTAACAAAGATATTAGGTTAATGATGATGAAGATAATGAGGGATTGTCTTCAGTCACTGAGCGCTGTGAAACTACTGCTCTGTGAAATAAGACTGTGGTGTGAATGCGAGATGTTGGAGGTGGCATGTTTAACCCTATTCAGGACTTTTGGGGTCTTTTTAAATATAAAAAGAGGGACATTTGTTATGCATTTGGAACCAAAAATATGTCAGCTTATCAGAAAATGAATTCAACATGGTATAAAAGTCTCTAATAAATACCAACAAATATTTTTCACATTTTCTTTCTTGAGGTCCAATGGACCCCGAAAGACCTTCTACGTATGGACACATGAAAGTCCTGAACAGGGTTAAATGTGAGTGTTTCAGAGACTGTAGGTTTTGCTTTGAGGGCAGAAAACGGACATTAAATGACCCAATTATGATTTGGAGTAAAAGAAATTAGGGGGGAAAAAATCAACACTTAAGTCTCACAGATCAGAGCTGGAATTAAAGAAAGAAAATCAGAAAGACATCAAGAGGAGGAATTGTGTTTATGTGTATTTATATTAGTCATGTTGGGGAGAAATAAATCGGTCTGCACAGTCACTCTGTGGGGACCCGCCTCTCTTTTGGGGACAAAAAACAAGCCTTGACAGAGCAAGACATTAAATTTAAGGTTAAAGATTCGGTTGAAGGTTAGAGTAAGGGTTTTGGCAGAGGCAAGTAGTGCTTAAGGTTTGGTTTAGGTTAAGTCTCCGAGAAAACGAACGCGAGTCAACGGGATGTCCCTCGAAGCGACGGGAAAACGACTGCGTGTGTGAGATGCACGTAACCACAGTTTCTAATTGAACCTTCCATATATTCAGCACGCCTCCTTCCTCCTCCCACTCTCTGATGTAAAGCTGATTATACTGCAGCCACGCTTCCGTCCCCCTCCACTTTGACCTGCCAAAAGCTGCTAATTATAGACTGACCTTGACAGTGCTGCTTCATGGTCAACTGCTGCCCTCCCACTCAATGTGCAGGGCGTAGTCGTTATATAAGTAACTATCGCTCTGGGTCAAAGGCACCCACACACTGTTTTCTGACACTCATCAACCAGCCGACTGCTGACAGCGGAAGTGCTTGTACTTGAGTGTGGGTGAGGTGGAAATCTAAAGCACAAAATGTAACTGTACACTTTTTTTTTTTTTTAATTCCTGTGAAAGACTAAAGATAAATTCTATAATACTTAATCCTTGGAGGTGGGCGTTGGTGTATTTTATAATTTTTCAAGCGAGCTGTTTCCCTCTGCTGTTAGTTACTATTACCTCCTTATGCCAAATAGAAGATCAGTATCAACCCTCTCTATTAACTCTTATCAGTAATGTTAATAAGTGTATATCTCCAAAATGCAAAGTATTCCTTTAATTAAACATCTACACTCCAATACTTCAAAATCATTTTCAGTTTGGTGTTTATTCTGAGAGGTTTTGGATCCTTTAGATTATTTTCCACAAACAAAGCAGCAAATGTAGACAATGCAACTTTAAGGTTTGGCTTGTGCAGTGCGCTTAGTAAAAGAAGACTTTAGACAAATGATTTCCACAGAACCAAATCGCAAACATAAAAAAGAAGCAGCCAGACTTATAAATTCACAACACTCATTGTCATGCAGGGGCAAGTCCACCACTTCAAAGGGGTAAATTAATACATTAGATAAAGTAGTTGTTTAAAAAAAAAAAAAAAAAAAGCTGGATAATCAAGTCAGTTCAAACTATATTGCATGTTAATTTGACAAACATGTCAGAGGTCAAGCACAGAGTTTTTTTTTTTTCCCATGGATAAAGATGGCGATCAGGACGGCGACTAAGCAGGACTCCTCCATCCATGTTACTGCAGCCAGACTGGCATCAGTCAGCCGTGCTCACAACCACATGATGACTAAACTAAAATTAAAGTGGCACAGATCGCATGCAGCTCGCCACATCTGTCTGAAGACTCCTCAACTAACTGTAGACCACTGGAGCCGGAGCGGAGCCCTCCCCAGACAGAGCTGCCCTGGGGCAAATGTGCTTCATGTTCCACCAGCCTCCCCAAAACAGCAATTTTGGTTCTTTGAGGTTGCTTTGGCAGGCTGATGGAAAAGACATCGGCCATGAAGTATCAAAGGACATTTTGAGTTGCTCAGAATGCTTTTTCTCTGACATGATGGCAATAAAAATTTCTAAATACTGCATGTCATAACATATAAAAGTACGAATTTGCATGTTGTGCTTCTCTGACATGCTGTTCAGGAAAAGTGGACCCAAAAAATGTATGTTTACATGTTACACTTGTTCAAATTAGACAGTGTATACTTGTAGAGTTTTACCTTGTTTGATGGATTTCTGCCTGCTCAGGGATAAACTGAGTGAAAACATTTGTTTTGAATCAAGTGGCCTTGCACTGAAGCAGTAGTTTTAAACAGTTAGCATCTTAGAGCCTCTGTCCCCCTCTCATTAAAATCATTTGCTGAATTTGGGCTGTAAAAGCAAATGCAGCAATTGTTGGCATGAGGCTTCAATTAGAGTTACGACCAGAGGTGGGGGCTGCATGGGGGATTTTCCAGTTCTGTGTCTGTACTCAGCGTGCAATCAAAGTGGATGTGTTGCGATGTGTCTGCTGTGATTTTGTACGTCCTCGAAACACTTGTGTTCATCTGCGACAGACAGTAGCAGAAACCTGATGAATCTCTTGTGATAAGGACATCTGATCATGCAGCAGCTTGATCTTCTCTTCACCTGCAAACGACCTGCAAGTTAAAGCTCAAGGCAGTTTATATTTCATTAGCATTATACATTTTTAGTACCTAAATAACAAATCCATAATCAGTATGTGCATATAAATGTACTTTCTGGCATAAACACAGCAATAAAAAAAAAAAGTACGATTTGGCAGGTTTCACATTTTTTAATCAGTCAACTCATCGTTTTTGTTTGACGGCAGTAAATCCTGTTGAGAGCTCAAACATTCAACCCTTTTTAAAAGCTGCTGCGGTTCCTGCTGACCTCGTCTGCTGTTTTTGAGTATGGAAGCTTTTTCTTTTCTTTGTAAATGAAAAGAGTTTGCAGAGTCACAAGCAACTGAACTCATCGAGTTATCAAAATGCCAAATCTATACCAAAGTTTACACCGTAGTCCACAACAGTATGAGTCGGCAGGTTTCAGGGCAGTTACAGAAAGCAGCCGTCAGACTCACTGATGAGAAAACAGGTGGATAATGCTATTTTTTATGACACTGTATTAGAAAAACTGAACAATAAATAAGACATATTAATCACTGTGTTATGAACAATCTCACTTGTATGTGAAAAGAACAAAACCACAAAGAGACATAACAACAGTGCTTTTAGTCATGTTAGATCGCCATTCTTCCTCAGCGTCACCATACAGCTGCAGTAATTGTTCGTGGTAATTTGTCAAATGAAACAGTTACGAAAAAATAAGAAAAAAAGTAAATAAAGTAACTTTTGACAACTGCATTAAGACTCAATTGGCCAGCATTTAAACATTTCTGGCTTTCCCACATCTGCGCATAGCTGCTACAGAACGGTGTGAAAAAGATCATTGGCAGGGCAGTTCAAGTACATTCAAGGTAGAATGATAGTTGTGTAACCAAAACACCTGGTTAGGCCGACGAGAGGACTGTTCTTATGGTAATAAAAGAGGAAAGTTCATTGCTGCTACATGTGGCACACTACTTCCTGCATAATGCTGTGTTCACACCAGACACAAGTAAAATCATTCGTGTGAATGATTTACATGTAAAGTCAATGTGGAGACATGATTAGATGTGAGTAAACGTCCAGCGGCGCAAATCGCAGGATTAGTGTGGCACGAATGATGTGAATTGAGTGAGTTATTCGCGCGAATGAGGCGTTTCTCGCCATGCTAAATGCACGAAACGCACAAATTCGCACTGGATGCGCAAGTTGAAAAATCTGAACTTTAGCGATCTTTCTCGCCGCGATGGTGCGATTAGCGCGATTATTGCAATGAATTCGAGTCTGGTGTAAACAGAGCATAAGAGATAAACATTAGCATTTAAATTGTCCAAGATACATTTTCTTGGACACTGTTAGTAAAAAGTGTAGTCTAACTTACCTGTGTGGATGGTAGGTAGGTAATTCCAACGGTTTTCTCCTCCCTCTCTGCTGTCTGCGTGTTACCGTGTCTTCATTTTCAAAATTCCCTTCACTACAGGAAAGTGCAACAACATCCTCTTGGCAAAACCTGCCACACTGAAAATGTAAAGTTTTACCAAAGATTTGGGTTGTGCAATAAAGTAGCCCTGCTGTTTTTTTTCGTTCTGTGTATTGTCAATTTCAATGGCATTGCTCGCCTCCCTATGTGTAAATGTTCCACCAAAACGATACTCTTGTGGGCGAATCTATAGCTCCCCTGGTTGAGCAGGTGACCTGTGAACAGGGCCTGTAGTTCCCCAATGCAGCGGTCGTGAGTTCGACTCGCGCTCATGACAGTTTGCTGCAGGTCTTCTTCCCTCTTTCCTGTCTCACTTTCCCACTATCCTAACTAATAAAGGCAAAAAAGCCAGAAAAAGTAATTTAAAAAATAATCCCCTTGTATTTAGAGTTACCACCATTGTTGGATCCTCTTAAAGAAACACAAACATTATAAAGTTTTCTCCCCCCGATAGCAGATTGATGATGAAGGTCAGTCAGACCATTCATGGTGCTGTGTCAGCACTAGAGAACAGTTTGACTAAACAGCGATCAAAAACCTTTGTTGGTAATATTTCTGGACAAAGTGCTTTTGTCAAAATACTAGAAAAGCTGACTTTTGCCTGCGGGATGTAGGAATTGGACATTCCAGAAAAAAAATAACATCAGCAAAATGAACAAAAACAGGTTGCAACACGTGTTTTAACCAACCTGAAATTTTTTGTCATTAAATTACTCCTGAGTCATATTCATCAAAAATATCTGATTTCTGAGGTGATGCATTAAACAGTTAAATCCAGCTCTCACTTAATATTAAGAACAGCTGTATCACCCGAGGCTCTACAAGAAAAAACACAGTCCCGGTCTCCTGTTGACTCCAGGGTGTTGAATCTCATCCAAAGTGCACACGGAGCTGAAAGGTGACTTCAGATGAATAGGAAGGAGGGGAGGAGGGATGAACAGCAAGAGGAGAAATCGTGATGAGAGAGAAGAGACAGATTAAGATGAGAAACTTAGTGTACTATTTATTAGAATAAAGATTGTTGTGTAAACACAGACAACTCAACAGAAAGTCTGATAGCACAAGACATGAGGTTTAAATCATAGACTAAGTGGTGTTGTCTGTCTTCAGTGAGGTTTTGTCAGTAATTCAGATGTACAAAAGATTTATTGTGCAAAAGGTGCTGCAATACCACAGTTTATGTCTGCACCAACATTCTGAGAGGTCTGATTATATCAACATTCATGGACGAATTGCCAGATTGTCAAATTTCATTCTATTATTGTTTAGTTTTATCTTTTAATTTTTGACAACATTTGCTTAAGATTGTGTAGTTAAAAAGTGAAATGTGAAAAAAAACACAAATCCGAACAATCAAACCCCTTCTGTGAAAGTAGATGTATTAAAATTTGCCTTTTTGCTGTACTCAGCACTTGCTTGGATTCCCTGTTAAACTGAGACATTGTTCGTGTGAACACTGTTTGCTGAAGAGAAAGAGGAAGAAAAGATTATTCAAATGCTGTACAAAATTCTTGGTTGACACAAAAAACAGGAAGTTGCGGCAGTTTCACTGCAGTTTAGTATCAGTCATGTTTTGACTGATCACATAATGCTGATGTGGCTTTCAGTCTAAGAGGGACAGTTCAACATTCTGAAAACTGCATTTACTGTATGACTAAAAGCTTACAGTAAAAAGTGTGATCACATGTCAGAATTCACTGTTTTCAGATTTTGTAGCAACTACATGTCACACTTGTTTCAATGTAAATTCTTAATCTTGTTGCTTATATCTAGCATGTATTTTATTTATGTCGTTATTTGTTTTTAATTGTAACTTTAATGTTTGGGGCAGCAAGGTGGGGCACCGGCATCTGTGTGGAGTTTGCATGTTCTCCCCATGCAGCGTGGGTTCTCTCTGGGTTCTTCTGCTTCTCCCCCACACAGTCCAAGAACATGTTGAGGTTAATTGGTGATTCTAAATTGTCCATAGGTGTGAATGTGAGTGTGCTTGGTTGTCTGTCTTTAAGTATAGCCCTATGATAGACTGGTGACCTGTCTAAGTCAGCTGGGATAGGCTAAAGCCCCCCGCGACCCTAATGAGGATTAGGTGTTGTATAGATAATGGATAGACTTTAATGTTTCTCAGGCTGCTGTCTTGGCTTCCCTTGAAAAAGAGGTCATTGTATCTCAACAGGTCTGACCTGGTTAAATAAAGGCTAAATAAAAATAAAATATCTTCAGCTGTGTCTATGTGCATTTATATGTGATCACAATATTACAATTTTTATTTTTTTTTTAATTAATTGGAGGTGGGTTTTTGACTTCCCAAAACAGTTGGACACACCTTTTTGAAGGTGTCACAAACATTTCTCTCCCGTAACTAATCAGGTTTTGCATTTCTTTTGTTGTCAGCGTGAAAGTCACTCCTCCTTTTCACCATCCAACGGTCGAAGATTTTTGTTCCCCCACAAACAAATGAAAAACAACAATGAAGCGCGACACAATGTGGCTTTACCAGATATCTGAGGTGCGTCATAAAGAAACAATCTGACCGTGCATGCCTGATCACGCGACTGAGACGCGAGCGACCGTCTACATTCAGTCTCAGTGTTCTTATATGATGTGTAATCACCACTGAGTCACAAAACAGGAATCTGGCAACACTGAACGATAACAGGAGATACAGGTCAAGCATCTTTAACCTGTATCTCTCTCATACATTATGTCGGGTTGCAGCACAAGCCAGATCACCATATGTAAGAACATAATCCTTCAGTGCATTCCAGGGCGTATCTTTCCTGTTTTGACCTCTCAGTCCACTGCAGTTAGACATTTACTACATTGGCCTTTTTGACAAAACAGCAGACAACTACTGAGCATGGACATGTCTTCTGGTATAATGTCCTCAGTTAAACTGTAGAAATGAGTAACTGAACATTTATGTAACATGTAATATTCACTGGCATCCACAAGTGCTCCAAACTCTAAAGGCAAATCACAAAATGCTCATCTGATAATCCTATGAGGTGCAAAACACACGTGCTGTGACATGGTGCAACGCATGGATTAAAATGGGGTTGTCAACTCTCCTGCACCCGCTCTCAGGCTTTATCTCTTTATCGCTCTCACGCTGTTTGAACAAATCTCACGCCAAATAAAGAGAAAGCCTCAAAGCCCTTCTTTCATGAAAAAACTGCTATAGATGTCTGTACAATGTTCATTCATTTCACAGATATAAGACGAAGCAACAGTGTGTTTAGTTGATCTCTTCAGAATCACAAACTGTATATAGCTTTTGTCTTATCCTTTTGTTTCGCTCAACAATTTCATGTCTATTACCAATTAAAATGGCCATAAAAATTCAACTTTTACTGTGATGAAATCACAGTCTGACACCAGTTAGATTTATGATATTAATCAAAAATGTCTCTTCACGCTACTAGATGTAATGCAGTTTTGGCAAAAGGTTGACAGGAGCTGAAGTTTTTCTTTGTTGCTCACAGCTCTTTGTAGAGTCCTTCCTCTAAGTTTATTAAACACCTGTCAGCATCAGGAGCCATTTGAGCGTCTCCAAAGCGAGAGACGGAGCTGCTGTGCTCATTTATGCACCTGGCACAGTAGCCATGACTTCATTAACTTAATTGTCTCTGACACGGAGACAGGACCAGTCAGGACCAAACAGGAACATTTACACTCTGTACTTTTTTTCACTTCAGACAGATCATACCCTGATTCACAGTTTATAAGCTGCCTTCTGTTTTTTTTTTTTTGATTTACTGTCTGGAAAGTAAAGGATGTTTTTCTGACCCTTTCAAAGTCTCACAGTTCTGCAGGTGTGATATCGTGTCTCTGTGTGCATTCCAGTGTGGAAGATACAACCTCCTTAATGACTGTGGTTCATAACAAAATATTTTATTGTGCCAAATGTTAGATAAGCAATCAGTATAAATGGTCAGGATTTACAATGTTTAGAATTCAGCTATCCTGCATGCTGACTGCGTACATGATAGAGGTTTCACAGAGACAGACCCTTTCTATTTACATACACAGTGAGCACCCTCTCTCTCTCTCTCTCTCTCTCTCTCTCTTTCTTAAAGGGTAAGTTCATCTTTGTGGGTCCGTCTATAGGATTTTTCCGCACCTCCAAAAAGTGAATTGTGACAGCTGCTATCTTTAATCTTTAATCACATAACCACAAGACTTAAAATTCAGAGATGTGACAATGTTTTTATTAAACTGTTTGAGACATCTGCATCCCAGAGAACTTGTCTTGACACGTCTTCAGTCTGTGTGGCTGGAGAGTGAAATACAGTTGTGACTGCAAAGTAATAACTGTGTTTTTCTTTATATTGATTCACACTCTTTACAAAAACAGAATGTTCATAATATTGAAACTGCTTGAGGTTTCTGTTTTCTCTGTTTTGGTTTCTTTCTAAAATATTTCTGGGTGTCTTCTTGTGAGATGTTGCTGCTGGCTGATCACATAAAATGGGGATTTTAGACAGAAGCATTTACCATTTCTGACTATATGTTGTGATGCTTTTCCCATTATGATGTTTGCTATAGACAGCTTTTTGACAAATAAGAAAATGAAAATCATAGTTAAGCTATTCATTGAAAATGGAAGATCTTAGCAATATCTTGTCTGTAGTGTGGTCTTCTAATCTTCTACACTACAGCAAGGCATTGAGCTTCGCTATGAATCGGCCTTCTGTGTTACTAAGATCTCTGTCAGGTTTCATCTGTAATGTGACAGAATGGTTACTTTCACTACAAACACAAAGATGAAGCTGATAGCCTCATTTGATTGGCACAAAAGAAACAAGCCGAGCGGAGATAGTTGGTGGATTGAAGCTTTATTGTTGGCATGCACTTTTAGATGCTAATCGATGCTAACTACAGCCACATGTGGAGCAGCTGGTGTATGAGGTTTGATATGTTGCTTAGTGTGGACACTTACACTCAGCCATTAAAGAGAGAGTACAGTGATATTTTAATTCTTTTTCTTCTTTTTTTTTTATATTGTAAGAGGGATTATTTATCCTGTATTTATATCATGAGCAATGATGATGCATAAAGATATAAGAAAGTAATTTTAGTATTAACAAAAAAAACAGTCATCTACCAAATAAAATAGAGGGAAACAGTGCGCTACTGTACAACACACAAGTAGGCACCATAAATAAACCAATCATTTATGTTTTAGGGGAAATTAGAGAATTACAACTCTAGGGATTCCCCTCAGCCTCAAATCTGGAAGACGTTTTTTTTTTTTTCAGCCACTGGACCAATGACGTTTCAGCAGTGTCTGTTACCAGTATGTGCATGTCCACAACCTGAGGGCTCCAGAGTTTGTTCTGCTGGCACTTTCAATTTATTGAGTTTTGCTTTTAGTTTCTATTGCATGCTACCACTTTCTCTTTCCGTATTGTTAAATAAAAGTCCCCTCTTCAACTCCAACATAACAAAACACTGACAAAAAGAAAGTGAAATTGCTCTGGATTTATTGTCTCAGACTGAAAAAATGTAGTGAATTACATTTACTCAAGTACAATAAAAAACAGAACTTTCTTTTGGCAATCATTTGCATTTGTAGCCACTGCAATCTCATGTTTTTAGACTTCTATTTTCAGTGTGTATATCTTTGGAATGAGAACAAGAACTGAAAGTCATCATTTTTTAACTAAATGCTGGATATTACTGAGCAAAGACATACCAGAGAGGAGAAAGAGAGGAGAAGTCTTCCCTGTCTACTGCTTCACAAATGAAACCTAAACGGAATAAAAAGCGCTTGATAGCAGTCTTCCTTTAACAGTAAATCTGCCCATAAAAAACAACTTTCTTTTAGCAAGTCATTTGTTTAGTGCCTGTCGGTTTAAATAGCTGTGTTTGTTTAACATACGTACCCAAGCTTCACTGCCCTGCTCCTGTTCCAGGTTTAATGTGCTTTTGAAACTGCACAGCTTTGGAATGAAAACGCAGGTTTCACGTCCAACATATACAGTATCTGGTCAGGCTCAATGGCTGTTCAATGGTAGATGTTTTCCTGGCATAAACTACACTGGTGTTCATAGAACATTATGTCTGTCCCTGGCTTTTCTTTTTCTTTTTTTATGTTACGTGTATGACTCGTGTTAAAAATACAAATATAAACAAAAGATAGTTATTCATGCAGCAGTTAATGGTCCCATATGGTGAAAATCCATTTTGATTGTGTTTTGTGGTTGTTGTAAGTTTGGAAGTGTAAACTAAAAGCTGTTAGGATAGAAAATGTTTACCTCCATTCCTCATACACAGAACGTTAGAAGCTATCGAAAGTCCTGGTCTTTCACACCCATTCTCCTCTTTGTCAACTGCTGTATCATAGATGCAGAGAGAGTCTTCTTACTGAAGGGGGTGTGGACAGTAGCAGCTCAATGGGTTTAGAGCTTTCCACACTGAATTCGCCCATTTACAACACGACTAAGACCAGTGGTTATACATTCATAGTTAAAGGAACCATTTTTGCAGTATTTGTAGCTGACTAATTGAAAGACACTTTCTGGGTATGTGGGAGTTTCATTAATTTGTTAACAATATTAGACCTTTGAGGAATAAGCAAATATGTCAAAAATATTCAAATGAGCACTGGCAACTTTTACACAACAACTCTGGTTAAAAAAGGAATTACATTTGTGTCTGAAATGTGCTCAAAGCCTCCAGGTTGCTTTAGCTCCATTTTCATTTTAGATGGAAAACAGAGTGAAAAAATCCACTGTAACTCTTGCAAAGTGTGTTTATATCCCTTAAAGTAACAGCTGATGCAGTTTTACGTCGCTAATGCGTGTCAATCTACCTAATCAGTATACCTAATCATCTCGATGACAATTTCACTTTAAGGGTTGATGCACTTTCTTTGAAAACCAGTGTAAACCCAAAAGAGAACACCATGAGCTCCAGCACTTACAGTGTTTCAGGTTGGAAGAACATCTGACTCATAAATCATACACCTTTCCATTTAAGAGCATGATGTGAGACTGTCAACACCCTTTGCCACGTTTCAGAATATCCACTGTGATGTCACCTGAAGGTGAAAGTGACACTGCTGTTTTTGTAATTCCTTTTCTTCCTGTGCTACCATTACATAATCCTCTCTAAATTAAGGACAGAAGATACTTACTTTCCTACTTTATTCACCATACATGGTGGCTCTATATCCCTTACCAGTGAATGGTACTTAGTGCAGCAGGACCTATTGTACTTGCAGATATAGAAAGGGAGGCCCAGGCCCCCTCAGTGATCCGGTGTCTTGCAGTCTCAGGTTTCCTTTAGGGAACCCCTGGTACCTTTCCGTTTGGCCAACATTATGTGTGACTTCCTGTCTGTGGCAGGGATATGACTGGAGGACCTCTCTGGGGACAAGATGACAATTGTTCTCTTCTTTGGTTTCTCCTTCTTTTCTTATGTTTGGCTGTTTTATTTTTTTTTTAGCAAGGATGATCTGCAGGTGTGTGTCTAAGTGTGATGCCTATGCAAGAAAAAATGTTGGCAGAAGACGTTGAAACTCCACTTTTTAATTATTTAAGAGTTTCAGAGTGCAAATGTTCAGTTGGCTGCGTCATTTTACTGTTTCGCAATGTGAATGAAAACACGTTATTGCAAATACTTCTAAATACATTGTACACTTTAAGGACAATTTTATGGTTTCTGCATCCATGACTGTAGACGTATGTGTGACAAAAATGTTATCTGCTCAAACCTGTGAGGGTCCCTGTATGTCCTCTGCAAGGGCATCTACTGCACATGGGCCTGGCAAACAGTTGGTATTGGGGTGGTATGAGGAGAGACTGTGCAAGGTGATTCTCTGTAATCCACACTGTTATGATTCATCACTGAAAGACCTGTAATGGAAGTAGTTTTATTTGTACATTGTTTGCAGGAACCAAACACAATGAGAGGTTCTAAATACTTCAGAAATCCAGTGCTGCTTCTGCCAGCTGTACTCAGCAGTCCTATCTAATCTGTAGCCAGCTGCTATGTCCCTGTGGGTTCTGTGTTTGATATGAGGGAAGACCAAATTAGTATGCACACACAAATGCATGTCCACAAGGGTTTGCAAGAGTATGCTTTGTGATTATGAGAGTTTCTGCAGACCCCTCTGTGGGCATTTGCATGGAGCTCAAAATTTGTGACCAACAAAGTTGTGTGTTGTTATGGGGATAGACTGTAAAAGTAGATTCTCCATCATTCGCAGTTCTATAATTCAACTTTAAAAGAGTAATAAGAAAAGAGTACTCGCAGTCGTCACGACCAGGCTTCGGAGTTGCTTGGATTTGTCGTTGCTTCCAACAACACACAGTGAAGTTTTAAAGTCTCCAGAGATCCTGTGCAATGTCTGATCACTGCACTCAGCACACCTTACCAATAATCCCATTAACAGTGTGCTTTAGTCCAATCTGTAGCTAGCTGCTATATTCTGTAAAAGGGTAAAATTACAAACATCCACAAGAGCCCTGTATGTTTTTAGATGTTCAAAATAAGAGGTAAAAGCTGCAAAGAAGACCTATTTTAGTATGAATAGAGCCAATGAGAGTGGAACTTACAAAATCAGTTCACGTTTTTCTCAAGTCTACAGTATTCAAATGTCTACGTCAAAACTGAAAGTATTATTAGTGTTTGTAATGTTAGTGGTGTTGTAACGATCAGGAACAAAATTGATGGTCCCGAACAAAAATATGTTCTTTCGCTCTGTTTAAGTTACTGTGAATCATCAAAGGGGATTTTTGTGATAGCATAGGTGTCTCCTTAATGTAGAGAATGATAAAACTAATGTTTAGATCCAAAACTCCTAGACACTGTTTGCCGCTTTTGTGTTTTGATGTTTGATACTCTGTACTTCTACTTTCAAAGACATGTCAAAGTCCTTTCTGTCCAGCTCATTTTGTTGAGAAAAGGTTGTCATGTTTTCCTCAACCTGAGAAAGCCGAGCACATCCTCATGGGACTCTGGTAAAAGGTGAAACATAAGACGATCTCTAGTTAGTGTAGCGTAGGTTAAAGCATCCTCCTTTCAGAGGGAAGGAGACAAATAGGTTCCCACCGGCAGAGAGAGGTCAGCTCTCCTGGGAAGCTTCTCCACTATTCTCTCAGAATGAGGTGTGTTAGAAAAGAGTTTTTTACTCGGGTCTAGAGTGAAGAAAAGGCTCCCACCCATAACCTCGCAATCTGCCTCAGACGTGCACACAACATGTACCATCCCTCACACACAAACAGGCACCACACACACACACACACACACACACACACACACATACACTGCATTAACCCGCTAATGGATCGACCCCCTCTACCTTCTGCCCTTTGTTTCGCGGCACAGATCGCTTTCCAGCTCGAGTGGAGAACAGCAGGTGAGCTGCGTTCCCTCACGCACCCATCAAAACGTCCAAGAACAGGCCGACAATATTTCATATACATTGTCCTGTATAGGCCTGTGGTTTCACACAGGAACAACAGCTGTGGTTTACATGGTTTCACTTGGCCTCTTCCCGTATTTGTCTGCTGCACTTTCAAAAGACTTTTATCGTAATTGTGAGTATCTGCTAGACTGCTAGAATCTAAAATATTGGCATCAACCCAAATCGAACACTGTCAGGCTAAGTGTTGTTGGTTTTGTTTGTAGGTGTTACTTGAAAGTGTTTAACATGTAACTTATTCAAGATTTAATTATTAAAAGTATTGTATTTTATTTCCACATTTGCCAGCATGTAGTCACTGATAAGTGTAGACTTTGTAATATGTTAATTGGACTACAGGAGAGACCCAATGTTCATTACAATTAGGTAGAGAAAACATATGCAAATATGGGAGAAAGTGTGCTAGAAAGTATTGGGATATTTGGTTTAACTGAAAATCCAACGGCATCCATCCCTAATGTAAATGTGAAGCTATCTTTAACTGGTCATGAACAATCTAGTGCATGAGTTACTGGCTGACACAGTGTACACTGGTGTAAAATGCGTGACATTGTAATGACATTTTTCTTGTGCATTTGACTCCAAATCTGGTATATGAAAATGAAAGAGACTAAACGGTCAAAAACTCCCAACAAGTCTTTCAAACTGAACCAACATGTAGATTATCTGTCCCTACCCTCAGAACACAACCCAAAGGAGCATTACATAGCACGTAGTTTCACCTCTATTTGATTGGATCTAGTGATGCTTGTTTAGATTTAGGTAAAGAACAGAGTTTGGGTTAAAACAGATCATGGTTGTCATCCTTTAGAGTTACAATAAAACGTGATTGTGGTTGTGGAGCGATCAAGGATAAAAGTAAAATTGTCATGTGCTTTAACATTTGTTTGTTGTGGCTAATTGCCTGGTCTGTGAAATAGCATCTGATGAGTCACTCACCAATGACACCAACCACAGAGTTAGAGTTTGCATCGTGTTTCGCTTCAATCAATGAATGAATCTTTATTTGTATATGGACATATAATTATAGGATGGGGGTTTTAGTTCTGCTTCTATTCTGAGTACGATTAAAGGTCACAGGGTTCCATTTTATCGGATAAAGGCTGATCTGATAAATATGCAGGATCGAGACAATTAAGGGTTTTATAAACCAATAAAAGGATCAAGTTGTTATACAGGCAGCTTTAACATTGGTCTAATGTGTGTTCATCTTTATCCAACCTGGCAGGTCTGCACTGGTTTATTTCCTTGAACTTTTAATCAGTTTGGTTTTGATTTTGTTAATTCTTTGTATTTAAGCCAGTTAGATGCTGAAGTTTTATTGGATTAAGTCAGGTTGAAACAGAGCCCGACGCTGGCTTGAGGAACAAGTTTGATCTTCATCTGGCATTGTGAAAGTTAAAGTGCTAAAAATAACATGAACTGTTGATTCATGTTGTGGTTCATAAATCATGATAGCAGCAAGTTAGTGAAATCTCATTTAAATCATTTAATAGTAAAAGCACCAAATGATTTTCCATTGATCCGCTGTGTGCCACAACCAGCATTGTTCCTTTACAATACGGTTTTTTTGTCACTCTAGTCTTTTCAAAGGTAATCTGTTACTTTTGAACTTCTTTGTAAATCTCTATTCAGGATCTCTTGTGTCTTTTCAGATGATCTGAGCTGCTCCCTCACTCTGACCTTTCCATTCTGAACAGATAATCCTTCTGTCCGCAGACATGTGCGATGTTTGAGTGTGTGACGAACGCCCTTGATCCACTCGGGTGAAGGATTTTGTGACAAACATGCTACCTCACACCAGTGTCTGAGCCGACACAACCGCTTCAAAGAAAGGAGGGAGACGACTAGAGTTTCGCATTTGTCTGTCTTGTTTGGACTTCATCCCAGGAGTCTGTGTTTAAATGTATTTGAGCAGGACTGTTTGTGTGTGTGTGTGTGTGTGTGTGTGTGTGTCCCAGCTCATCATTACTGTACCAGCCAGTGAGCAGACCAGAAATGCCTTAAAGCATGCAGTGAATGCAAATAGCATAACAGAGCTCATCGTGTCACTTCAAGTTCACAAGTTCGACTCTTGAATTGGCATCAAAGAAAAACTTCAGCTCCTGTGTTTGGACGGTGTTGAACAAGAAACAGAACACTCACTTACTCGCTTACTGAAAATTAGTAATGGCATGTACTGTAAACGCATGAAGGAATTTCTTGTCTAAACACTGCCATCCAAGGCTCCATTCACACTGAAGAGTCGTTATGCTGCAAATTTTGTTTTATTGGGAGCGTTGTAGACTTAGCGTCAGATCAGTGAAACCAGCTTGCCAGAAACCTGAAATTATCTCACATTTTTAAACGTCCTCAAATGTATTCATACCCTCCCATTAAAAAAAGGAAAAAACAGCTGTCACTGAAATAAGTTGGAATTGACAAAAGTAATAATAAATAAAAATGTAATGAAAATCATGACATTGCTTTTGAATTGTGGTTCAACAGAAATATTTTTTAAAAAAAAGCATGATGGGATCCAAAAACTAGTATTTTGTTGAACAACCCTTTGAGCCAATCACTGCAATCAAGTGTTTTCTGTAACTCTCAGTCAGACTTCTGCACCTGTTGACAGGTATTTTGATTTTGGCCCACTGCTCATCAGCAAAGTGCAATAATTTGTTCAGGACAGTTTTTTATTTTATTTTTTTAATTATTCTTTTCAACCACAATTCAGAAGCAATGTCTTATTTCGCTAAATTATAATTTAGCAAATTTTTATTTATTATTACTTTCTAGTAATTCTAGTTATTTGAGTGACTATTGTGAATTTTACCTTTTCTTTAATGGAAAGGTACAAATAAATTTGAGGACAACTGTGGCATTAACTCTTACCATTCTAAATCAGTGCACCAGTATCAAACTTTAGCAAACAACTGAAACAGAATAACTAAAAATGTTAACAAGAGAACTGTGTAGATTTAATCCCAAAGCTATGACAGTTGGCACAAATCTAGATATTCCAATTCACTTGTGTTGAGATGAGGAAAAGAGAGGAGTTATGTACAACAACATGATAGCAGTGTAGATTTCATGGACAGATTTCCTTGTAGTTTGACTCTTTCATGATTTGATGATCAGTTGGATTGCTTTACTTCTTTTTGATGAAAGTCGATTTTAAAGTGGAACTAGTTTAGATGATCATTTTTGTCCTGTAGCCAATCCTGTTACTGATCTGTTTCCTGTTGTCTGGTGATACAAACAGTGTAATCTCAAACGGGCAGGAATTATATTTCGTAGTCCAAAACAGAAAAGCAAAACAAAACATTTGCTGTAATATTAAATGAATGACTGATGTTTTTAATTTACTGTCTTGGTAGTTTGTAAGTGGTAATGGCATAAGCAGGATCAATACCTTCACTTGTCTGTTTCACAATGTAATACAAAGTGCGATCAAAACATCTGTCCCTTTAAAAATCAATAACTAAATGTGGCTTGCCGTCCTTTTCAGAGTATTCTCCTTATGCAGCCATACACTGCTCCCAGTGCTCCTGCCACACTCGGAACAAAGCACCATCTGCGACCCGCGCTGGATCTCATTCACTGTGTCAAAATACAGAAAAAATAAATTTGGGAGAAGAAAAAGACGTCACAGGGAGCCAAATCTGGCTAGCACAGAGGGTGGAGAATGATGATGGAGGTCATGAGGCCAAATAACTTGTGCATTTTTAATTCATCGTTCTGTGAGTGGGCATGTGTTACCACAGCTCAGGTTGAATGAGTCGAATGTTTTCCTTCAGACTCCTCAGGATGTTACTGTAAAACTTTACTTTGATGGCCTGACCCTGTGGGATGAATCCACGGTTCACAACCCTGTGAATATCAAAGAAAACAATGAACATGCCATTGGTTGTCCTGCTGACCTGATGCCTCTCCTTCAGCCTGGGAGACTGTTTGTTCTCTTTACAAGTTTGACGTCCATGGAGAATCCCCAAATGTACACCTGCAGGTGGTCAGAACAGGACTTCCAGAGAGCAGGAGAGCTGGGAATGGTGTATCGCTGCACAAGAAGACTACTTAAAAATGAATAGTGGCCAAATTTAAATCTGGTACAGTTTACACTTTATACAGACATAAACTCTTCTTGATCCCACCTCATACATGACGTGTAGGCAACGCACAAATTGTAGCTTCACCAAACCAATGTGAACACTGAATAAGTGACTGGTATCACACATGAAGCCAAGGATTCATGTTCATAGTATACTTTGGATTTAAATACCACTGATTGTATACAGTCACCAGATTTGTGTGAAATGCAAAGTAAAGAAACAATTTGGAAAACTTTTGGCAAAGCACTTGAACACAGCTAGAGTTGATGACCAAAAAACATTTTTTGGCAGCTCTGCCATCATTCAAAAACACAGGACCTGTAACATGAGACCACGTCGCTGAGGCTGGAGCTCTGATGGTACGAGGTGGAGGAAACCAGTCTTCAGCTCTATGGTAGATTTGCCTTTTTTTTTTTTTTTGATCCTGTGCTGATCAGTGTTAGCTGGAGCATACATTTTGTTTGGCTGTTTTTGTGTGTTTGTAGCAAACAAAATGGAGTGTGTATATGCGGGTGTCTGTGGAGGGGATGGGAGTGCAAGTGGATGTAATGTGATCCCATTAAGCAGCAACCCCCCTTCTCCTGGGCCATTATAACTCTCCTCGCTCACTCTCCCCCTCCCTCCTCCAACCATCACACTCTTAAAGTTTGGGCACCTGCCAGGTCCCACAGTCATTATCCTAATGAGCACTGACAGCCTAAAGTCAGTCTGGCTGCAACACACACACACACACACACACACACACACACACACACAGGCACACATTTTCTGGATACCTGGATTTTGCTGTAAACACACTAGAGCACCAAACGAGTATTATTGGTGGAAAAAAAAAAAAAAGTCTCAGCAAATATTTACTCAAATTTGACACCAGCTGCTTTGGAAGTCACTGAGCCTTTGTTCAAATTAAACTACACAAATAGAAACCTGTTTTTAAAGAGTTATGTCTTTAAAAGGAGCAAATAGCCAAAAGGCAGAGAGACACCAAGCTGTGTTTCCATGTAATTATCAAGTGTATTTGACGTGACCTTTTGAAAAAAAGTGAAAAATTAAAAAGTTGAATTAGATTTCTTTTCATTAACTGCTTTGGAGTGAATAAACCAGGCTGTGTATCGTTGATCGAGGGTCACGGTAAAGGCTGTATTACACATGACTGTAGTAAACAGAGTAAAAGGAGCTAGAAACAATACAAGATGTTGGTGCCAACTGATGAAAAATTTTGAGGAAGCAGAAGAAACAAACAGATCTTGAACTATCACGAGAGAAAAACGGAAAGATCTTGAGAAATTGTTTTCAATCTTGCTTGTTGTAATAATTCTGTCAACTCATGTCAGATGGTATCGGCCATGTTTCATGCTGTGCAGAGACGAAAACAAGAAAAAAAAGGAGAAACAGATCGTCATCATAATATGAGTTAAATGTTTGTTAAAGTAGAACTTATTTGAAAAAAAAAGTGTTGCTTTTTTTTTAACAGTCAAAAAGCACTTTAAGCAAGTAGAAAAACTTATCTGTAAAATTAGGAATCTTTTTCCAAATTTTTCCACTTTCATCACTTTTCCCGCCATATTTTCTAATGTGCTACAAATACATGCAAATAAAAATACGTTATCGAGACATGGCTGCATTATTGAGGATACAAGTCTGCATTGGTGGTGGCAGATGGCTGACGGAAGTTTTCAGCCGAGACTCAATGGAAATCCTGGAGGTTGAGGTGGTGATGATGACGAGGTGGGCTGTGCAATGGTATGTGGGAAAGACAGAAAGACAGAATTGGAAGGATGTTTATAAAACAGCAACCAGGGTCTGGACTTTGGCAGTAAAAGCATTGGGCATTCACCTGTAGCGGAGTACAGCCAGAGAGTGGAATCTCAGTTATTGAACTTCATTTCAGGTGATGTTTACCCGACTTTAAGCTTCAGGCGGTTTTCCAACAGGATCAGAGTTGACTCATTTCAATGAAGGCAGAGTGAGACGACATTACAGCAGATAAAAATGTAGACTGTTGCAAATCATAAAATCTTTTGCTTTCATTTTTAGTTACGTTCTGAAACCTTCAACTACAAGGGCTTATTTGCAGGTTTGTTTGGTTCCAACAGACTAATAAATGTGAGGATTTGATCATTTTAGTGTAATCTAAAGTGAGAGTTCTTGCTAGTATTTGTGAGATCTTCACGTCACAGTGAAACACTGAGGGCAAGTTCTGCTTCACATGGGAGGCTCAGTGAGCGAGACACCTGCCGACCTGAACCGTGGTGGTAACGTGACCTGATGAGACGGCGCGTTTCCTGGCGCGACACCGCCTGTCTGGCAGGAACCCACACAGGAAACAGGTTAGTAAAGTGCCGGGTGTGTGTGCGTGTGTGTGTGGACAGGCTACGCCCTTAGGAGCGTGCCACCACGGCAACTGTCTCCGTGGGAACAATACCACCTGTCGCTCAGGGCTACCAGACAATGGAGGCCAGATGGGGAGCAAAGGGTGGAGGAAGGAACAAAATGCTGACCAAAGAAGGGGCATCAAATCAAATTCTTTAGGTATGCTCGATGCCAAGAGCCTATGGTTTTATTGTTGATCGGTGTTTGTGTTGGTAATACAGTACATGGCCATCTGTCTTTCCTTTTTCATCTTTTCATCTCTACTTCTTTGGCTCTTTTGTGGCTCAATTTCTTGATAGTTTAATTTTCTTAGAAGTATGTCTATGATGCAAAGCAGCAATTGTATTCATGGGCATCAGCTTGAGGGTTATACAAAGTAAATAACTAGAAGGCCTTTTTAAGTATTTTACAGTTGTCTAAGTTAAATGATTATCACTCTAGGAAATCTTGGAATATTAAGACTGAGAAGATTTGAAGGTGTTTCCTCTGATAACATGGCGTTGTAAAGCTTTTAAATTTTGTTTATGGAGAGTGTACATGCTGTGATTGCTATATACACAATTACTTGTTACCTGGAAATATATGCAATCTAATGGGAAGACAGTGTATTTGGAAAGTGTTGCTCAAAAACTCCACTGATTTAAAAGTATCTTGTAGTATTTCTGAGATGTCCTCTGAGAAGACTGATGTTTTCTTCCATTTAGGATCTATTACCAATATAGCCAATAAGCAAGTCATTTTCAAATATTTGTTGCCAATTTTACATACACGCTTCATTCATTTTTATCAGTGTCAATGTATGAATCTGAAATTACACTAAGAACTAGTAAATCACGGGAGCTACAAATGGAATTGACATCACACGTCATGTATTAAGAATTTATTTAGAGTCCCTATTAAGAAGTATGCTGTGACGTGGAGTGTTTTTTTTAAAGACACAGATTTGTTCATGCTCTTTCACAATAGGGAAATATCACTGTCACTAACAGGATTTGTGATTCTCAGAGATATATATAAATGTCAGTGACATCCCTTTCACGCTACTACAGAACAGTCTGGACTATTTTGAGACAGAGCGAGGGAGGGAGAGAAAGCTATGAAACACTTTCACATCAACCACACAAAGCATTTCAGTATCACTTTGTGTCTATTTCCACCTCACAGTGTGAGACAGTTGTAACAGGATATTCCTCTATCATGACTCAAGCCTGCAGTTCAGTGGCAGGTAAATGTCACCGTATCTGAAACGAGTATAAGCGGAAGTTGAACTCTGCTCTGGGAATCCACCGGTACAAGGAAGGAGGACAGCCAGACTTCTTTTGTATTTCTAATTTCCTCTCCTGTATGAGTATCACTCGTGTTCTCTTCCCCTGGATACCCCTCCTGTTCTCAAGAAAACGGATGTGAAGAAATGTCTGCGGATCAGCAGGACAAATGATCTACTTAGCGTTAAATATGAAACAGGCCATTCCTTAATGCTATATAAGCTGTAAAGACATTTTGGGGGAAATTGCTGTCTTTGTATTTCCCATTATTTTACAGAGATCATTTAGTTTTCAGAAAAACTGTCTCTGTACATTGCCATGACTTTATTTCAGATATTACTTAGTGATCCGAACTCTTAAATTTGTGAGCCTACCGTGGCAGAACAAGAACATCCTGTGGAAATTGCTGGAATTTTTTTGACAGTGTCCTCAAAGAAGGGTGATATTCTTGAAGAAAAACAGAACTGATGTGATATTGTTTTGTGTACCAAGTACGTCAGTCTTGTTCTATGATGCTAGCATTGCCCCTTTAACAAGGATGATTTCTTGATTTGTATTTGTGTCTACCAGTCTCTGAAATGGGCTTTTTTTTCATATTTTTGACAACTCCTCCTGCAAATGTCCTTTCTGTTGTAAGATGTTTGAGGGTTTTTCTTGTTTGTCCTGCCTGTTTCAAATCTAACCCCCCCCCATTGTGATGGGAATTTTAATGTGGGCATTTTTTCTTCTTGACTAGGCCACCAATCCATAACCCTCATGACAGTTGGCCTCATATTGTTTTCAAGCACTCTTTGATATGATGCAGAATTTATTGTTGAACCTCTGACTGCAAGCTGCTCAGTCCTAAAACAACCCCAAACCACAACATTTCCACCGCTGTGCTTCATCGCTGGTTGGGGTTCTTCCCTGGAAAGCTGTCTTTGGTCTACACCAAGCTTGTGTACTGTTACTGCGGCCAAACAAATCTGTGTTTGAGTCATCTGTCTGGAGCACATCATTCCAAAAGGCCTGCTCTTTGCCCGTGTGTTTATTGGAAAATTGTAGTTTCTCTGTCTTTGTAGTTGTCGATGCAGTATTTTGACACCAACAGTTGCAGACTTACCTGAAGATCCCATGATGAACGTTCAGGTTCTTGTGAAGTTCTTTTTGCATCGGACAGTGTGCTCTTGGGATGAATTTGCTAAGACCACCAGTTCTGTGCAAACTGACAATTTTTTGTAATATAAGATAAGATAATTCTTTATTGATGCCCATAGGGGAAATTCAGGCATTGCAACAGCACAAGACAGTGGCACACAAAGAATACAATAGTGATCGCCTCACTGTCCTTGGACATGAAGGCCCTCTTCTTGATGTTAAGAAGGCTTTCAGTCTTCTTATTAATCCATAATAGAGGCGAATCTTTATGGATGGGACAATGGTGTCGTCACAGAAGTGTAGGTAGTCCATTATGCAGTGAGAGAGACCCTCAATGTCCTCTCCATGGTCCACCTGAAACAGTTCCCATTCTGTGACATTGAAGCACTCCTGGAGGGCCTCCTCTGTGTCTTTAGACCAGACCTTCACACACCTTGTACTGGCCACTTGTTGTTTCCCCAGCAGCCTGTAGGTGGTTTCAGGATGCATCAGGTTGTGGTCAGAATCTCTAAGAGGGGAGAGAGAAGAAGAGCTGGATTTCTCCTTCATGTTGGCATACAACAGGTACAAGATTTTATTCCCTGACATTGAACACTTAACATGCTGTTTAAAGATCTTAAGGACGGTGTGACAGCTGGAATCATTGCCACCCAATCTGGAACCCTGGTATTAATTTTTTGGATTTGGTTTTTTGCCTTTATTTGATAGAGCAGTAGACATAGAGACAGGAAAGTGGGGTAGAAGAATGGGGGAAGGACCTGTGGAAAAGGGCCATGAGCAGGATTTTGAACTCATGACCTCTGCATTGGGGACTGTCGCCCCGTACATGGGACGCCAGCTCAACCAGGTGAGCTATAGCGGCACCCAATTTTATGGATTTGTTTTAAAGGTTCCACGTGATCTGTTGTTTTTGTACAGGTTTTTGGAGTCTATCACCTTTATCTGTGGGCACTGCCTGTTCAAATATGCTGTCACCAATGTCCTTGGGATGTATTTATTTGATGTGTTTGTTTTTACTGGCCTCTGTCAACCCAAGACAAGTGGTATTCACGATGTAGAGGCACACAGGATCTTAGCATTTCTTACAATCCACTTAAAGCTCACTGATGGAGCTTTAAGCAATGTACTGTTTGTGCTTCTTGTTTCCCAATCACTATACATTTTTTCTTAGATTGTAGTCCCAAAATCATCCAACTAATTCAGTAGCTTCAGTCATGACAATATCTAAATCAGCTGACACTGGATAAATAGTGTGTTTTTCCAGTTACAGGCGAGGGGGGACCGCTCAGTTCCCATTACTTGTATGATTACCCCATGAAAAGACAGAGTATGCACACAAGAGCAGAGGCTTTTGTTCCCTTTTTTTCCCTTCCAAACATGCATTCAAGTATAAATCTAAGCTATCCCTGTCACACATGCCATGCAGCAATTGGAAGTATGGGAGTGAAGGCTGAATAGAATGGGAGAATGTGGGAACTGGAGGTTTTCTACCCTGTCAGGGCCGCCATCTGCTCTTTATCCACGCTGGCACCAAGTGCTGGTCCAGCCCTTGGCACCTACAGACATGAACACACACAAACGCATGCGCACACACGCACACACACACACACACACACACACACACACTGCATGCATAATATAATTGTAACTTTGGTCAGAAAAGCGGGCAAATCCATGCACAATGCACTGTAAACAAACAAATTAAAGAGCAAACAATGCATTTCAAAAACAAAAAAAAACACCGTCAGGATATAAAATGAGATTCAAGCGAGCAGGTTTGCATATTCAGAGTTTCCTCCAACATTTCTGCCTTCTATTTGTAATGAGTCAGCGAGTGAAAGAGTAAGTGTTTATTTCTGGATTTTCTTGTGTGTTTGTGAGAGCGGGGGTGCTTGAGTTTGTATGTAGGCGAGTGTGTGCGTGTGTGTATTTGTACGCATTACGGACAAAGAGAAGGAATATGTCGCAGTGTTTGAGTGGTGAAGCTAGAGGGCCGTGAGCATTTGGTGTGTTTGTGTGTGTACCTCAGTGTGAAAGCAAACCCAAAGTGATTGGCTTTTGTTTCTCAAAGGAGTGGGTGGGGAAGGTGTGTGACAAGAGTGCTTTTCTCCTTTTGGGTGACTTGGCTCGGATGGGGTGTTAGCGCTCAAGTGCATGTGTGTGATTGGTGATGATGTTGGCTCCCAAAACAAATCCAGCAGCTGTTTTTACAGGCTCACACACAAAACTATTCATCTGTTGTCATTTTAGAACCCCCCACCCCCTCTGCTCCTATTCTTTACGTAATTTCTTTACGCTCTCAAATAAATCAACACGAGATCTTTGTCATAGAGACAATGCCTGATGAAGCATTGTTTGCGCAGTATGTCATTAAATGCATTAGAGCTGGGTTTTGTGAAAACGTCCACTCTATCAATTTTTGCAGTATATACGTTACAATATCAGAGAGGAGAAAAGAACCATCGCTCACCTACATGGTGACAGGAAGCGTTGGCATAGCGACGACTAGCATAGCTTGCTGAAGTTTACAGCTGGTACCACATCTGTGACCAATCAGATTGTCGAAAACTTCCAGTTGTATAAGAGCGTTTAGTCATCAAGTTCGGACAAGCTCAGATGTGCAATAAATGTAGAAAGCAGGAGGAGTGTTGAAGAAGTGTGATTTCGTCAATTTGAAAAGTTTTTTGTCGATACTACATGCTGGAGCTGTAAAATCAGTAAATTCAGCAAGCAATGGAGAACCCACCTTGAAGCTGAAGTGTACAAGTGACAATCTGAAGAACACAGATTCCGACTTTCAGGGTTTCATGTGTAACAAACTGAAGAAACCAATCCTGTTGTGTTGTGGAAGTTTCTGTTTCATTGTGCGTCTTCAGAATGGATTTCTAGTTCAAACGTGTATTACTACATATTACTTCAATACAGAAACTTGCAGTTTTAGAATCAGAATCTTAAATGTCATTATGCAGAAGTACAATGAAATTGAGTGGAATCCCGTTCAGTTCAAAATAGTAATTTTAAACTAATTTTAAACTTTTACAGTATTTCAATGGAGTCATAGGTGAGCTGGTGTCCTCAAGCTGCAGCAAGTGTTGGATGATGAAGAGAGAGGCAGAGACTAGTTACCATAATTTTCGGACTACTGAGTGCACCTGAATATAAGCCGCACCCACTAACTTTAAAAAGAAAAAAAAACATTGTACATATATAGGCCGCACTTGTCTATAAGCCGCAGGTGTCCACATTGTAACATGAGATAGTTACACAGAAAGATTTTTTTAACATTTAGTTAAATACGTACCAGTAACATACACAAATTTGTACCGTAAATGCTTTTATCTGAACAGTGCCTGTAACACAGCTGGTTATAAAAATAAAAAATACAGCAGCCTACCAGGAAAAGTCACTGATCGCTATCTTTGTCTTCCTCCTGCGCACTAAAACCACTAAAGTCGTCTTCTCCAGTGTTGGAATTGAACAGCCTCAGAATGATTTCATCACACACCTCCTTGGTTTGTCTTTCGTTGTCGTTCTCAACGTCATTTTCGTCTCGAGGCAAATTTGTGAAAATCATAAAAATCCATAAATTAGCCGCATCATTGTTCAAGTGTTCAAAGTGTGTGAAGAAAGTAGCAGCTTATAGTTCGGAAATTACAGTACAGCTAAACCATTTTAAGTTAGGAAGGGCTGATTCTTTTGTAAAATACTTCTAAATATGTAATCTTTATGCACAGAGATGAGTTTTATGGGGTTCACTGAATAATAGTTTTTTTTAAAAACATTCTGTGCGTGCTTATGCTCCAAATGTAAGAAGCACAACAAACTTTAAAGTCGTCCTTCTCCACCATCCTGAATCCTCCTTTTTTGTTTTTGCTTGATGGCTTGAAAACTTTGCTAACAAAATCATCTTTTTTTACATTAAATTTTCACAAAATGTGTTTAAATCCATTTTATATTTTATGGTAAATAAAGCAATTTGACACCACAAACATCAGGCCATGAACACATGTCCTCTCCTGACAACACTAAGACAGAATCCCAACACAGGCGTCTACATATGCTGACTGACCAACCAAATGGCAGCACGTCACACTCGCTGTCATTCATGATTTGTGTGTGAGTGAGAAAATGTGTGTGTGTCTGTGTGTTTATGTGTGTGTTTGTGGCTTAGGAGTCAATCCTTCAAAACAAGACTGTCATTAACCCTTGTAGCTCTTGAAAGACCACCCAGATGTTTGACTGTGGGTGTGTGTGTATGTGTGTGTTGGTGTGTGTGTGGCCTGCAGACTGGCATTGTGTTGTGTGTTATCTTTCCACTCCAGTCTGTCCATTTATGCTTCTAAGACGACAATCCCCTCTGGGAGAGGAAGACTGGGAGAGTTTATTATATCTCCAAGGCAACGCACAATGCTCAAAATGAAAGGTGCAAATGTTAGAAAGAAAATCATCTGGATAAAATGAGATTAGAATGAGATAAAACTGAGACAGGAGAAGCGATAGCCCTTTTGTTTGACTTAACCAGGTCATGTGTGTGCCCCGATGTGACACTTGCTTCTTTTCTGGCCTACCGACACTTGAGGGGCCCACATGCCCTCTGGTTGGCCTTAAGACATTGGATCAAATAGATCTACAACTGACCCAAGTGCCGTCTGTTCAGCCAGTGTGTCCTCTGATTAACCCGAGTTCACCCTCACTTATGAATGGCCGCAACAAATGATTATTAGGATTATATTCTAGATAATATTAGTTGAGGACAACAGCTTCCTGTCCTGCACACCTGCTGGGTGCCTCACCTGTCCTCCTTCTTTTCTCTTTCTAATATTATCTGTGCCCGTCTGTTTCTACCAAGCATGGAAGTCATGACAGACCCAACCTGAAATACTCCCATCATCACAGCCATCATCATTTGCCAGATTCAGCTTCGTTAAACAATTAATTTGCATCTCATTTGATTTTGTTGTCCTTGGTCATGAATAATTCATTTGTTGCTCGTTTTCTCAAGTCATTCATTGATTTCTCTACAAACAAAAAAACAACAACAAAAAAAAACAGCATTGTCCAAGCATCTTAAAACTTCAAACATGTTACCTATTGTACATGATAAGCAGAAGGTTTGTGTTTTGCTTCGAAAAATGAATCAGTTATGAAAAGAGATGCAGAACTTAACTGTTAATCCACATTTAAAGCCAAATACAGTGATGGTGTACCAAGGAGAGTAAATTAATATGTAATATTTGAATGAAAAATGCAACCACATGCGGGTGAACAAACACCAAAAATAAAACTAAAATAGGATTTCTCAATCAGTGGCACTAATTTGAGCTACAAGGGGGTATGTAAATACTCACATGTGATGTTTGACCTCAGAAACTTTAAAAGCCCTTTAACTAGGTAGAACTGGAGTCCTTAAAGGCTCTTAACAAATGATTATCCATGCTCAATTTACTGACAATGGAGTGAAGGCTTTTCACAGTGAGTTTGTTTGATCTGTGTGCTAATGAAAGATGAATCAGCAGCGTAGTGTGGACGCAGGACCAAAGTAGAGGAAACTAAGCACGAGCGTAGCCACACTCAAAGATGGAGCATCATCGGTTGAATAAGTATGATATCTTTAGCAGCTTAAACATTGATAGTCTGTGATGTCAAATAGTTGTTGTGCTAGAATTACTCGGGGGGTAAAAAAACATCATTAAAAAACATTCTGACATTTTTTAATAGAAACTCTGAAATTTATGCACGACCTTTTTTTTCTTTTCTTTTTTTTTTTAATCTGCAACACCTGAAGAAACATCCCGACAAGACTTTCCACTGATGCTGAGTTGTTGTTTTTTTCATAGGTGTACCTTAGTAAGAGCTCCGAGGAAAAAGGAGAATATTTCCTGTTCACTTTCCCGACCCTCACCTTGATTTTGTGCTTTAGCATGACAGTCCAGCGGTAACCAGAGCTCTATGAGACTCCTGCAGCTGCTGAGAACACACAAAGAGTCCCTTCTTTGTAACGCTATGTTGAACACACTGGTCCTCTGCACGGGATATGTTCAAAGATGGAAGGAGAAAGAGCATTACATGACAGTTTCAAAGGGCAACCTTGGCTGCAAGACCTCAAACGCACTCACACACACCCCTCACACACCTGTGCAAACTCTCCGTCCGACTTCCTCTCTCCAAGTCACACACACACATTTCCTGTGGGCTTCGCACACTGCCCGGTCTGTTCTCCAGGGCGTTAGCTGCTGGGCACTTGGTCAATGTGTACCCAAGTGTAATGCTTTAGCGCTTTGGGACTGGCAGACAGACAACACACACACATACGAGTATAACATGCAAGTACACATGCAGTAGACGGAGAAAATATGAGGATGTGACAGGTTCTGGATTGATGGCTAAACAGATCTCAAACTAAGGCTGTGAGGGATGTTTTTTTTTTTTTTTGCATTAAGTTAAAGATGTTTAGGCCCTTTTTATATGTGGTCTTCAAAATTTAAAGGGATAGAACATGATTAAACAAGCAATAACTGATACTTTAATGCCATTTAATGTAAATACACTGATAATAACAGCGTGACAACAATGTAGGCATCGTTCTTTTCAGATACGTAGCTTTGCTGTTCCATCATTGATGGAGAGCCGTGATATGCATGCAATGTTTTTATTTAACATGAACTTGGACACTATGCCATGTGACATGATGCACAACAATGCACTACTAAACAAATGACTAAATCTAAATCTGATATGTAACAAATAATTTAAGTGTAACTGTTAAACTGTGACAGCTCACCTGTCTGAAGTGAAGAAAAGTCCATAGTGTGACTTGCTGTTAGATCCTGATTGATCCTGTCTCAATGTCAAGGATAATTTCTAAAAATAAGTATTAAATAAAGTTACCTCTGTTGTTCACAGATGTGGAAATGCTTGTGAAAATCCTGCTCTTGTCTGATCCAGCATGTAGCCTACCATAAACTCAGGAGAAAGACTCATTCAAACAGCTGGAAGCAACAAATTAAATTCCAGCTTGTTAAGATCTTGTCAAAGCCTGGATTACAGTCCAAATTTCATCAATTTCAAGTTTTATTTTATGGACACTTCAGTTTGTAAAGATATGAATTCATAGGGTAAAGTCAACAAGAAATGGGTTTTGTGATTTTGGCTTGCAAACTGTGTTTTGTTGCTCTGCATACATCCCCTGTGCATGCCTATCCATTAATGTGTCTGTAGTTCAGACTAGTGCCATTGTAAAAGTCATACAGAAATATTACTAGGTCCGACACGGTAACTTTACTGTCGTGACTTTCAAGGTAAAGTTACAAGGGTGCTCATTCAGACGTCGTCAGGTTAACAGAAAAAAGGTGCAGCTGTCCTTGGCTTCATGGAGCTTTACAGCAAATTTCAGTTTATTGTTTAGCTGTCCAACTCAAAACTTTACTGTTCTGATTTGCTCTTCAGTCGCTCATTCTCAGCCACTGAAAGCAGCTGACCTCACAGCAACAAGCTGGCAGCCATATAGTGAAGCAGGAGCCAGATATTTTGTCGTAAAATTTGCTAAAGACCAAATCGAGGTATAAGACAATGAACTTTTGGTAGAAACCAAAAAGATCCCAAATGATTGATAATGTAGCTCAGTACCTGCTGGGATAACAACCATTTGCTGGCCAGGTCACCATATTAACTTTACAAGGAATGATACTGGGAGTCTGTGACAGTTATTGCAGGTAAAAATTAAAATAAATCATACTTTATGTTATATTTGGCTACTAACTGGTTGACATTTATGACTTACAGACATTAGCAGACACTTGGTGTGTTCCTGCTTACCTTGTCTCCTACAATATATGCAAAAGAAAATGCAAAGTGGGTGCCCCTGTAGCTCACCGAGTTGAGCGGGTGACCCATGAACGGAGGCTATAGTTCCCCAATGCAGTGGTTGTGGGTTCAACTCCCGCTTGTGACCCTTTGCTGCAGGTCCTCCCCCCTTTCTTGTCTCACGCTCTCACTATCCTGGCTAATAAAGGCAAAAAAGGCCATAAAAATAATTAATACAAAGTTAGGTTTTGTAAGAAACAAACAAAGCCATTATTTAAGACATTAACTATAAACTGATAGAACGAGCTTGAATATTGGATGGTAGCACCAAAGCCTAGATTGTCCAGGGTCTAGTGAAAATTAATGAAAGATGACTTAAATCATGAGATTTCTTTCTTTTTTTTGCAGGCTATGCAACACATGATGTGCAGTGGGGTCTTTGGAGTCACAGTGGCTGACAACTGAGTGGCTGACAACTGAGTGACTGACAACTCACTTCCTCCATCTGACTTCTGAGCAATAAAAGGACGTCACCTTACCCGGAGAGGAGAAATTGTTGCCAGGGAAGGTAATCGAGACAGCAATTACATTTCCAACATTTGCTTGGCGTTACAGTGCTGCAGGTAGCTTCATGTCCTGCTTGTTTGAGGAGTCTTTACATATAGTGTAATCCTTATAAAAGTAGACAACGTGTTGGACTGCAGTGAGGTGAGTGACTTGTTGAAAAACTTTAACTATTATTTCTTAAAAGCGCCAGGAAGCCAAATATGTATGTTTAGGATCATGATCACTGTAAATCATTGCAGAAATCTGGTTGTGTCCCCTAATATGATGAGCTGTGGCTAATCGTCCTCAATATAATCTTAAAGCTGAAGCACCATATCAATGAAAAACACACAAACCGGCGTCCTGTTGGACACAGTGTTGTATCCACACAGCTGGGCAGCTGCGAAGGGAAGGAAAGAGCTGGGTGATCTTTAACACACACACACACACACACATACACCACCTCCTCTGTTTACACACCCCTGAGCAAACGTCTGAAGAACGACGCAACCGTGACAAGCTAAACTAAAAGCCTTGTGTTGTGGTCGACATCTCACTCAACATCGAACCAACATCAGTCCACACCACGCAGGTGACATGGCACACCATTTGCAAACACAGCAGATTCAGGAAAGGTCGACACATTTGGCTTTTACTCATTAAACTTGGAGCTTGAAAGATTGGCGGCGGCGGCTTTTTAATGTTGCTCCCTTTGGCGGAAAATAGTCACCAAATGTTTCAGTAGCAAATTAAAGAAATACTGTCAACAATTGCAGTGGTATTGTAGAGTAAACATTGCATCTCCCAAGTTGGTGATTAATTTTTTTTAAAATAAACTGAAAATAAAGTGTTTCTTTGAGGGTTGATTAAGTTTTTCCTTCTTCTCAAGCTAAATAAACTCATTAAAAACTCATTGGATACGCTAAAAACTGCCAAAAATATGACTGTTTTTCTTAGCTCATTAAAAGCCGACATTTATTATCTATCTGTCAGGGCAGCAGCAGCACAGTTAATGGAGTCCTTCAGCTAAATCCCCTACGGTTGCGCTGTATATCCAGTGTGGTGTACACGGTGTAACATGCAGAACGTATTTTGCCAATAAATCCAACTGTGATTTAACCTTCAAGAGTTTCAGCTCTAACAAATGTAGCAGTGTTCCCTGCAGGAGGATGCTGTGCGCAGACTATTACCTAACTTGTCCAGGATGTTTGACTGTACATTATCATCTTGTGGTGAATTCCAGGGAACATACCATCAGTAACTCCAGGCTTTACACAAATACCTGCTATACTTCTCTGACGTCCTTTCACTTAAACGCACAGTATCTAGTTTCTGGTTCTGAAAAAAAAAAATTATATTTTGAAAATGTTGGTACATTGTAGGCATGTTGTATATAACTTACTTTTAGCTGAGTTGTCTATGCAACTACGATAGCCAACAATATGTGTTGAATTCAGTCATGGGGGAGCACAGCACTGTTTATAATAAAATTAAATCATATTAAAATAACTGGTCTTTATCATGAGTGATCAATGTAAACAATAGAATGAAAAAACAAGAAAGTTCAACTACTTTTTATGTGTACGCTCTGGGGTATGATTCAGCGTTCACCAGGTTTCCCCATCTATAGTGGTTATGATGCCACTGACAGGCAACAACAAATAAAATGCAATGTTAGCTTTGAATTCCAACTTTCTTTGGGTTTAAACATTGTTGGACACATTTGGGATACTCTAAGTCCACAAGTCAACAAAGCACTTCACATTGGCCTGGTCATTTTTGAACATGTTAATGTTGTGTATTATACGTTTAAACACAAAGAACACTGTAATATGAACCAAACAAAATAACTAAACAACACTCTCTGAGGAAAAGAGACTCTTTCACTCATCACCACATGATGCAAATGTGCAAAACTCACAATTATTTACTCGCTGTAATGTGTTTTCTTGTGCTTTGACAATTTGTCTTCTACAGTAAATATCTTTTATGTACTTTGTATGTACAAATCCTACCAGAAAATTTCACTGAAGATATGGCTACACTAAAGACATAAATTACAAAAGCTACTTAATAATTTACTTTTGGAAAATCTAAATAAAACACTCCATTTTGCTTTGTTGGTAGAGAATGTGAAATGTAGTTACAAGTACCAGAAGTTCTTTCATTACTATTTCCAAGGTCAAGAATGAACCTTCATGCTCAACAATGGTAAAAACAGTGATGAAACAGCAATTGAAATGTGTAGGGGTGAAGAAGTATAAAGTGAATCTACATATCTTGCAAAATTTTCTGTACATTTAAACCCAATGATCTAGTCTTTAAGTTTCAAGTCTACAACTGAGTGACCCAAACTGAACCGTAGCCACAAGTGGGTTTATTTGAGCTCATACAATCCTCTGCCTCCGTCTCACCGTATTTACCGACCCATCGGCCCTTTACTTCCTACTGACCAACACAGTCTCTCCTTCTGACCCGGCCTCTGACCTTTCCCCTTGGTATCACCTGCCATAAATGCCCGGCGTTTGAACAAGGCATTCTTAGTCCGGGTGAGGCAACAATCTGTATCAGGAGGCAACAGTGGCTCTCAGGGAGGGCTGGAGCCGACCCCCTCTCTGCTTTATGGCGTTCATTTAGGAAGGCAGAGTAATGGGTTTGATGACTTTGTGTGTGCGTGATGATAGTGTCTACATACATGCATGGGTGTGTGTGTGTGTGTGTGTGTGTGTGCAAGCGCTGATTTAGGGCTGGAGGCAATAAGTGTAGACCAGCGGTGGTATCCAGCTGGCTCCACAGCTAGCTAACCATCAACTAATGAGTCCCTGAGACAGACAGACAGTCGGATAGACAGACGGTTGGATAAACAGACAGAGAGACAGACGCATAAACAGATCTACAAAATTGATAGGCATGATGTTTTTGAAAGATAACAATTACTCATGGATTATAAAATGGGTTGTTCTGGGCAGTTTTATACTCTTATATCCAATAAACCGTTTTTATGACCCCTAAAGTAAACTGTTGCCATCAATATAACCAGTAGTATGTTTTAACAAGGAGGAGCTTTTTAATAAATAATGATAAAAGGTTCGACGCCTCCAACACAACACACCTTGTGCTCCCTCATAGGAAGGAAGAATGGTTGTAAATTTGTTAAACACACGGCAGGGAACATCTGTCGGGGAGAGGAAACTAAGTGGAGCTCAGAGCAGGAAAGAGGATGTCAAGACTTTGGTGTCAGTAGACATTGTGTATCTGTGTGTGAAAGTGAGAAAGTTCGTCACAATGTCACTGTGTGCATAAGGTGCAAGGGTTTTCCAATGTATCACTGAAAGGCCTGCATCTGAATTTTAGTTTAGGTCAGAGGTCAGCTGGCAGAATGAAACAATGTTTAAAGCTGCAGAGGCAGAAATCTGGAAAAGGCAGAAAAAAAAAAACCCCTGATGAATGTCAGTGTAAAACTCGCTCTTAGCTTGTGGCTTTAAACAGGAATCAAACCGCTCTCCTGACAGAAAACCATGATCTTTTCTTACATATGACAGGTTTTAACACTAGTGTCTTGCTTTTATTCATTATTAGTTGCATTTATTTTCAAATGGCTTCAGGCAGACGGTTCACATGCAGGTCATCCATCATTTATACCCATTTCATCCTGTGAGAGTCATGAGGAGCTGGAGTCTATCCCAGCTGACACTACACCCTGTATAGGACGCTAATCCATCACCAGACCAACACAAAGAGAAAGACAAACACCCATGCTTGCACCTACAGCCATTTTAGAATCGCCAATTAATTTACCGTGCAGGTCTTTGGACAGTGGGAGGAAGATGGAGCACAAAATCCACAAGGAGAACATGCAAACTTCACACAGAAAGGCCCCTGCCAACCAGAAGCTTTGGATCCAGAACCTTTTTTATCATGTTGTCCACATTACCTTCTCTACCTCCTCAACATTCATCTTCATTTCACTAAAACAAGACCAAAAGCTTGGAAACAGTTCTTTAGTTGGAATCTTGTGAAAACAGTCACAGTGATGATGCAAAATATGTCCCTAGATGGCAGAAAAAGTAAGAAAGTACTGTTTTTTCTGTGTTGTCTTATATCAAAGTAAGAAACTCTTACTGTTGCTAATGTTTCTATGGTATTGGAGTGGCATCCTTATATAGTTGACACTGTTTGAATTGCGACGTACTGCTTTCAAAAAAGGATTCAAAATGATCCAAATATTGAAAGTACAGCAGCAAAACTTTCACCAACAGGATTCCCAACAAATTTAAGCGAATTAAAGCAACGACACAGTGACTAGTGACTGAATAAAGTATCTCTGCATAACTTTGCTGCAGTTCTTATTTTGCTATTACACAATTCTTATGTACATCAATGAAAAGAAAGAAAGTCGTAAGAGGATATTAACATATAGTGCAACATTATAACTTTGTTGAGAAAGTTCAGATTTGTTATGTTAACCTTTTCTGGCTCTTCTTACCTTCAAAAGACACTGGATATGTATCGGGGTTTGGTTTACATTGAGGAGCAGATGGTGTGCACAGAGTTTGGAAGATGCCTTTAAACATGTAACCCTATACAGCAAAAGCGCATGCAGGGACAGATACTGTTTCAAAATATCTGGTGAACCCTGAAATATCAGCACTTATCTGGTTAAAATGGTCCTGTGTTATTGTCCTGGAACAGTGGATTTCTCCACTGCAGCAACATGACCTGATTCCTGCCAGGTGCTTTGGTTTGGAAACATCTGACAGGCAGATTGCTCCAGTTAACAGCTATCAGACGGAAGCTGGTATTGTTGCCGATACCCAACATTATGTGAGGATGTTCCCCTTTACAGTGCATTGGTTCAACACTATCTATTTCTTCATGTGAATTTGACCTTCATGTTCTTCTTCTAAGATTTACTTTGAGAAGATTACACTCTGTCTGCTACTCCTCAGCCCTCATTATTTGATATTCCCACTAAGGTTCTTCTTAGCACTGCAAATATAGCTGAGAAACAGCTGGAAGTAAACCAGTTGTAACCTTGTAAACCAAATTACAGAATACCATGTGACAGCTGTGTTGCTTTAGTATAACAGAAGGTTTTCTTTTCCATCAGTGGTGGAAGAAGTATTCAGATCCTTTACTTAAGTAATAGTATACTCTAGTGTAAAAACTCCCCATTGAAAGTAAGTGTTCTATATGAATAATCCTTCTATAGTAAGAGTACAGATGTTTGAGAAGAAAAATGTAGTAAAAGTCATAAGAGATCTCATTATACATGATATCATTAGAACAGTCATTCTGACACATCAGTGTGTCAGCAACGTCTTCCTGTTGTAGCTACTGCAGGTAGTTTGAGCAACTTTATATGCAGTTCTATACACAGAGACAGCAAATAAATCTGAGGGTGTGTGAAATGATTAATGGGAGAAGAAAAAGTTCTGTTACACAAATCTGTTTTTAGTTTTTTCTTTTTCACTTTTTGAAATGAACTGTGAGAAGTTTAGAGGGAGGAACATCATTATTTTGACATCTGAGATGTGATCCAGACTACACGCTGCTTTTTTTTAAGATGCCAGAAACCAAAAAAAAGTGAAACACTGATGTAATCTTTAACAATGTGTTGAATTTAAAAGCTTGTTATCTTGTCTATTGTGTGAAATTTTCATGCTTAAAGTAACTGAAGCTGTCAGATAAAAGAAGTGGAGTAGAAAGCACAACATTTCCCTCTGACAGTGGAAGTATAATGTAGGATAAAATGAAAATACTCAAGTACAAGTACCTCACAGTGGTACCACTTGTTACTTTAAGAAGAAGACCTTTAGCTTATTCAGTTCAACGTGGTCGTTTCTACAAATCAGATCTTTCTGTGGCATTTAAACCACACTGACACTTTTAATAGAAACACAAAATTAACAAATTAAAGTTTTGCAATTACTGTTTGGATATTAATGGGTGCAACGCCAACCGCAGATTTTATTTTCTGCTTGTTCCAAAAATGTTTTATTACCGAATTGCAAAACAGAAAACCACATCTCTAACATCTAGATTAAATGATCATTACTCATTTCAGACAGCTGAAAAAAATGAAAAGCTCAAAAATTGATTTATGTAACACAATTTCTCCTTTGGGATTAGAGCAGTTTAAGTTTTCAGGAAAAAAGTTTGGGCCCTTTTCACATCTGCACAGACAGTAGTGGTCCCTGCATGGCTTTTTTTTTTCTGACTCACAATCCACCCAACCCCCACTACTGACTTTGTTCTTTCTTCCAGTGTGTGTGTGTGTGTGTGTGTGTGTGTGTGTGTGTGTGT
>NW_007578068.1:78016-112803 GCF_000690725.1 Stegastes partitus | reverse complement strand
TGTGTGTGTGTTTGTAGAGTGCGCGTATTCTCCCTCCACAGCACAAAGCTGCCATTGGTTGGCCAGATTTGTTGGAGGGAAGAAAAAAAAAAATCGGGTGAGTAGCATGGAGATAGTGCTGACTCAGGCACTCGGCCCATTGTTCTCCTCGTCTGGTAACCCTACACCTCCCTGCCTCCAGCCAGACAGCCCATTGGCCAGCCGCAAGTGCTGGAGCCAAGGGGACTGCGGTGTTAAACAGTACCAAAAAAAAAATCTTATCTCTTCCTCCATTAGTCCCACAATGAGAGAATTCAGCAGCCAAAATCACAATGGACACAGGGCCATTCAGGTTGCCATATCTCTGCTGCATCTTGACGAGTTAGAGGGAGGCATTTTGGTGATAATCAGGGCATTTTGCGTGGGGGCTTCTACCTGTTTGTTGTGTGCTGCTCTGACAGAAAATGCACACTTTGTAACCAGTGTGTCGGGAGTGCAGGTGTGTTCGTTGGGTTTGGGGACCTTGACAATGAAATTTTGTGATTAGGATCGATGTTGCTCAACCACTTTTTGGCATTGAAGCGAACCAACCTTACTGGTAGTTAACAGCTTCACCATAAGGGTATTTTTTTCTGTTTTTGTTTCTCCTTTGCACATTTTCGAGACCTAAGAGGCAAAACCTAACCAAACACTGGAGGAATAGGTGAAACTTCTGTGTAGCAAAACCTACCTTATTAATGATCTTGCAATCCAACATATTTATCTTGTGACTACCACAGCGGCATTTCTAAACGCTGCTTCTTTTTTGTGTGTTTTGCAAAAGAACGACTCGTTCCCGACAAACTGTAAACTGTCGATCCCTCTGCTCGGCTACAGAGCAGTGTCGAACCTTTAAAACTGTACACATATCACATATTGTCACGATACCACAGGAGATATGATAGTTGGAGGGGTGAATGCTCGCCTTGGGGAGACAGATTACCAGGTAACAAATCAAGGCTCGACAGGGGGGAGGAAAGTGAGAGTTGCAGCAGCTCCAGTAATGGGATCCTCAGTTAACTAGGCCATTTAGATCCTCGAGGTGATAAATAGGTTGTGCGTACTACAAGGGGCCAGAGTTTGTTGAGCTGGGACTTGCAAGGAGGAGGCTCAAAACTTGGTTGTGTAACATATTCTATGTCGCTTTACATCAGGCTGTTGTTGATGTGGATTTATTCGTTATGGTCACTGTTGCGCCAGTGCGTATTAAATGTCAGCGCTGACAGGATTTCCATCCGTCAATACAATAATGTGGTAATTTTATTGTGTATAAGCTTTCTTATAACACGACTATGGATTTGTCATTCATTGTTTGCCTGTAAATTCTGTTACTCATGCTCGTTTTATTGTTTTTGTTCAACAACAACATAAATAAAACACAGATGTCTAAAATACAGAACGCTACACACACTAAACGCAAATGTAAAGCATAAAAACTTGCAATCTGTTAAAAATCTGCCACTAAATAAACATAAAGTAGTTAAATGTACAATATTTTGTTATGAAAGGGGAAAGATGGGGGGAAATGATTGTTGCTGATCTTCTAAATGTGCTTTTTTGCTTTCCTCTTTACATTGTTTAGTTTGTGTAATCTTATAAAGCCAGCATTCATTTTCATTGTGAAACAACAGATCTGTAACAAAAAACAAAAAACAGAAATTAAATCTCAGCTACACAGACCCACAGCACAAAATCACTCAAAGTTGTGCTCGAGGGCGATGCTTATATAAGTAACTTCATTCTGCACAGGACAACCTGAGATGAAGCTCAAGTGTCTCGTGTCGTTCGCATTGCACAGAACACTTCATCCTCTCAGTGCTCTCTGAAGCCAAATGAAGTTTTTGCTTGTGTCCCCCGTTGATTTGATTCATAACTGAATGTAAATCACGTGTGCAGTTTCTGGAAGAGTGGACGAAAAAAACAAATCATCCCCCAACTTAAATAACCCTGTAGGTTGTTTGTCCTCCCCCTTTGTCCTCTGACCCAACAGCATACCAGCAGCAGGAGACACGCCACAGATTAACCGTTACAACCCTCAATTCAAGTGACAGTGCATTCGTAAAGGTTAACACACAAATACGATTTAGTTAAGCTTGGGTAAAAATGATGGTTTGGGTTAAAATACATACATTGTTAAGGTTAGAGGAGCTTCATTGACTGGTTATAATAACAGACACTGTTGGGGGAAGGTCATGGTTGAAGGAAACACTGTTTGTTATAGGAAACAATGTCATATCAGTTTGAACTGTGAAAAGAAACAGTGGTATCTTGTATCAAAGTTGTCAGCCCATCCATCGACCCCAACCTCCTGCCATTGCTTTCTTATGATATTTTGGAGCTTTTGCTGAAAAGACTCCCATGACCGTTAGAGGTCGTATAATAAATAGAACTATGGGTTGCAATAAGTTCTGTAGGGTCATTTTTATTATAGATTTGTGTGACTTCATCATAAATGTGGTCAAGGGAAGCGTGAGAGAAGAAGTACTTGTAGATGCAGAAATGTCCGCCTTGAGGCAGCGCTCAGCTTACACGTACGTTCACACGGATATACAAACTCCTGTCTGCGTTCTTTACGTTCTCAACAGTGAACACATCACGGTCGAGAATCTCGACATCCAGTTTCCACGCTCTCATAGCTGAGGCATTGTTTGCCTATGATGCTGGACAATTAGCTGCTTTTCCCATGTGAGACAACTGATTCCCCTAAGCCCACGTTTATTAGATTCCACCCTGGTTGTATGAATATGGAGGAGGGCTGGCGCTGGGGGCACAATGCCGTGCTCCTGTCCTAGACTGCGCATCAAGCCTGGTCATGGATCATAATTCTGCCCACGGCCACTACATGAGACAACAAGGCTCTTTCAGCCGGCGTGGCGGCCCAGACTCTGGCATCGTAGCACAAGTTTGTGTATTTGTGTGTACACCTCCGCTGGGAATGCTAGGCAGTCGGTCAAGTGTGATTTAACCATAATCGGCATTTCTTTGCAGATGCAATAAAGTCATTCTGTAAAACTGATGAGACAGTTTAGCAACTGACAAATTTAGTTTTCCTCAAGTTGTTGCTTTTTGAATTTTCTTTGTGTTCCAGCATGAGGGATGAATCATCAGTTAAAAGGCCAAACGCTCACTTTGAAGACATTTATCCTTTGAAAACTCAGCTCAGCTTGATGTAATATATTAAAGAAAATAACTACACACACTGACCAAAGTGTGATGATGTCATCTGTCGTGCAACCAAATAAATGGATGCTTGTTTTATCAGTGTGTTCAAATGGTTACAGTCAACCTTCAAGTATGGCAAAGGTTGAAAGAAACAGATCATTACATGTATCACTGTGTCATTGTATGGAGCATTCTGCACCCACAGTCTAAGTAAAACTGATGCAAGCAGCATCTGTAAGCAGTAAAGGAACCAATAATATAATCACTTCCCTTAAGTTCCTTAACAGCAAAATGTCATTAAACTATCAAAACTTTCCCCTGTGGCTGATAAATGGTGCTGTATTTAATGGTTAGATATGAATACATAAATGCATAAGCTACATTTAGCTCGTCCAGGTGCAGATATTTTATAGTTATATACAGTCGAGGGGGTGAGGCATCTCCGTAGGGCAAAAGTTAAATGTAGGGGTGGTGCGATTATTGAGTGGGTAAAGGAAAATAATATGCTACAGAAATGTGTTTGTCAGTTTTTGGAAATGCGTTTTACGTTTTGGAAGTGTTGTTGTACCTATTTCTGTTTAATGCAATGTTATTAAATGGAGCCCTTTAAGACAGTAGCCTTGCTTCCACATATCTGTTTGAAGAAAACTCCTGGAATGTCCCCAAAAAAGCAATTTGGTTTGTTTCTGGGATTGTGCAATCATGCTTTTTTTGCCCCCAGTCCAATCTGTGATTCTTAAGTATCTGCTGATGCTCAGCCCCAAGCCCATAGCATTTTTCTAGATAATACACAATTCAAGCACATTAAAGTTATTAAAAACACCATCCAGTGTGGCTTCAAAAGATGATAGTATTTTCTTTTTAGAACTATCTTTTAGTTTGTGTGGCCGTGGTAATATAAGCTACATTACACATGACTATAATAGGCAGAGAAGAAGAAACAAAACCAGTTGTTTGCTAAGCGCTAAAAAAACTCAAAGAAGAAAGAAACTAAACTTTAGCCCTGTACAAGAGGAAAACTGAGAGACATCTTTAGGAATGATTTTTAATTGGGAAAGTTCTAATTATTCTCACATGTCAGCTGTTATTGGTTATATTTCATGCTATCCAGAGGTGACGACTACAAAAGAAGCCAAAACAGCTGACCAGTGCTGTGAGTTATTTGTTTGCTACATCAGAACTTATTCCATAAAGGTGTTTCTATCACCCATTATGTGCATTAGAGCCCTTTCAAAAGAATAAAAGACCAGATCAAGTGAGCAAAATTCAGGAGGCTTTTTTCAAAATTTGCCATTTCCATGAACGTTTTCTGATGCAAAACCTCAAAATGCACAAAAAAATACACCCTGCTTGTGTAATACAGTCACTCCTGCCATTTGTCTTCCCTCCCTCCCCTCACTCTGAGCTTCCTCTCCCCTCCTTCTTTCCCTCCCCTCTCCTCTCGGTTCGGGGTGTACAATCAGAGGTCTGGCCCCCTTTTTATCTCCATGTTCCTTGAAAAGAGTCAAAGCAGGGCCTCTCTGAGGTATTAAATATCTTTATTAAACTGCTGCTTTGGGGGCTCCCACTCAGCCCCCCTGCCTCCTCCTTTTCTCCTCTGTACACCCCAACTATCCCCACAAACTTGGCCCCTGTCGACTTCGCTTCAAAGGCTCCCGACATGCGGCTTCTGCCGGCTACCTGCTGTGCTGCAAGATTATGCACAATAGCCTCCGCTGGTCCCCGCTGCGTTAAACCAGGCAAGCTCCACCACACTCGGCTGGGCCACATCTGACGGGGGGAGTTTGCCCAGGCGGAGTCTGCAGGATCAGCGAGATGAGCGAGACAGAGGTGGAGGGAGGGTTAGGATAGCAGGGAGAAGGGGGGAGTGGATTTCACAGGCCAGCTGTGTCATGGTTTAGTGACCGCTATCAAAAGACGTGCTCTGGTGTAACCAAATTGTGCCTCACACACAAACAGATGCACCTTTGGGTGATATCAGTCATGCACGTAGTGTCACTGTGTGAATGTGCGCAAGGGTGGCGTGGATGTGATTCGCTGCTGCGCTATGTGAACAAAAATCAACCCTCGTTGGCAGATGGTTGACACAAATTTGTCCCCTCACAGGCCGGACGCCCCCTTCTCTTTTGATGACTGCGCTCAGAGGCGTTCCTGCATCGTGCTAAATCCTCAAACCATGACTTTACACAAGTCATCTGTCATCACGGTGACATCACATTAAATCACATGGGTAGCTGTGATGAAATATCGGTCAGGCACTGGAATGTAACAGAAATTGAGCAGAGATGAGAAAGAGATCTTAGATTCCAGAACAGCCTGTTTAATCACATATGATAAAGCAGCTACTGTTGAAAAAGCAGACTCATAAATCACCTCTTGAAAGCTGAAATCAGTGCTTTGAATATTGGAAATGTATTAAACCTGCAGGCATTGAGTGGAATTATACAAACACTGCCAACATGTCTTTTTGACATATGCCTCTTCGTTCTTTTTTAGACTGTAATCCTTCCTCCTGAACATAGTTTCTGTTTAATCCGATCATCAGAAACTTCTTGAATATGGTTTTTCCACCATAGTTGCTACAGTTGCTCCTTTACAGCTCTGCTAAACCAATCATTACTGATTCATGTAAAATGCATCGTTAGCAATGCGCCAGCGTGGGAATGCTGCCACAGAAAGCAGATTTAGAACTATGATTGACTGTGAAACGTGTGTCAGTGATAGGCCTGATGAGCACTGTGTGAACTCGTTTGGGTAGCGGATGTTCATTTCTATGTGAAAAGTCCTTCACGCCAGCTTCGATATTGCATCCATCTCATTAGTGATGACACGCTGAACGTGTTTACGACGGTTGGACATTCCATCCTTATTTTGCACATTAAGTGAAGTTGATCAGGTTTGTCAAGTTGCACCTGTCTCATCAGCTGTGTCAGCGGCGTTCAATTTCATTGTTTTAACAAACAATATATCATGTTACCTGGCCACTTACTGAAACTTTAAACTGCATTCAGATTACAACAGCCATATGTGGAACAATGTCAGAGCTGAGGCCTGATCAGTGTTTCTGTCCTTTAAATTTAATGGATTTCAACTTGTGACTTTTGTGCTATGTTATATACTATATAAATAAAGTTTTCCTTCTTATGTAACTCTTACTAATGGGTTTATAGCCAACCTATATATCTAGAACAGATTTTTAAGGTCAAATGAAAACACTCTCTTGGCTTTAGATTACATTTAATTAAGTTTCAATTAATTCCACCGTAAGCAATGTTGACAATGATGCTGTCAGATGTTCCTTATTATTATTCTGGGTGCATAGACTAATGCATTAAAGGGAAATAATAAACTGTCCTACCCTGACAGGTGAGTCACACATCAATCAGATGAGCACACGCCCTCTCAGTCCTGAGAGGAGATTTTATCAGTCTGAAAAGTGAAAACATCTGAGGGTGCTTGGTGAAGCTGCTCTTTGAAAATCAAGCCTTGTCAAGTCACTAATTGTCTGCAGGGTCAATCCTTACAGGCGGCAGTCAGGGAGACGTCCCAGTGTCTTCTGAATATACACACCTAAACATTCGTTGCTTCGTATGTCAATAAAGCCGATAAATAATGAAAATACCGGCAAAATCAAGTAGCATGACGTGTCGCAAGGTTGTTTACTGTCTTGCAACACACTTGGCATCTGCCTAATGTTTTGAAGATTACAAAAGGTGTCAATCAGATTATTTTAACACTGATTAGTGATTTAGTGGTACAAATTTAAAGGGTATAAATGTAATATTGCATGAGTGGAAAGCGATCATTCCACACAAAAAGCAACATTCTTGTTCTCTTTCCAGTCAAGGTCACATTCTCTCAAATGTACATCATATGTCGGCGTGGCGCTCCAGCGATGTTCAGTTTTTTTAATCAGTGTAACTTTTTTGCATTTTTTTCCCCCCTGTTGACCAACTTCTTCCAGCGTGAAGTGGCTGCTTGTAAAACTACACTTTCAAAGTAGCCTCCCCCCACTCTACCAGTTGCAGAGCACTCTTTGTCCACCACAATGTGAGCCGGGGGAAACAAAGACGCCATTGCCGACCCTCAGGTTTTTTGGGAGCCGTCTGTCACTCAAACCCATTGTTGACATGTGCAGGGCTCAGAGGACAATAGCACTTTGTGTGAGGAGAGAGCCGGGGCACACCCTCCTCCTCCCATATCTCTACCTCTTATCTGTCTCACTGTCAAATTTCCCCGCAGCTCCGTCTTCTTCATTTAATTTTTCATGTGTGGTTAAATTCTTGTTTACGTGTTTATGTCTCAGATTTGGATTTTTTCTTCTTTTTTTTTTTTCGGCCTTTGTCTGTTTTTAGGAGCATCACAGTCCAACATTTTTAAAAACAAAAAAATTATGGCATAATATAAACAAAGAGGTCACAAGATAAAACACAGCAAAAGTCAACCACTTGTGTGGTAAATAGGTGCTGCTCCAGGGCTTGTGATGTCTGCATAGTTGCAGGCCTAGTTGGCTAATTGACAATTAGCTCGCTCTGTAGCTCATATGCTCAAGATAAGTTTGAATATTTTATTAAAAAGCTATAGTTAGACGGCACTCTCCCATAAAATATGTTCTTATACAACTATAAACTGTATTCTCAGGAGCATTTTGAAAGAAACTGCTTTCTCCTACTCTGGTAACATTTTCATTTTCAAAGATCCACAAAGGTCATGTTATTAGTTTGGATGGGAAGTTTCACAAGTCCAACGCAGGGTTTTGAAAACTTATGTTTCCTTTTAATTTGCTGTTTGGTTGGGTTTAGGAACCAAATCTATGTGGTTATTTTAGGAAAATATGATGGTTAAAGGTTCAAATAAAACTCTTTCGCAACATGTTTAAAGCTCCTCCTCCATTTTTTGGGTTACCAGGGCAACAAGTAACACCCCATCAAGTACTAGTTTGTTTGACTGAGACATTTGGAACGTATTAAAATAAATGGCAGTGATTTGTTTATTAGAAACATGTTCTGTCACAAACAAATGTAACCAGGGACCGAATACAAGGAGAAAATACGTATTTTGAAATTCAGGGTGTACTTGAACAGAAACGGGCTCATTTGTATCATGAACTCATCTCATAAATGCCTACAAAACGCTCCTTTTTTGTGGAGAAATTTATACCTTAACAGAATGGTTAAATCAATTTTAGGATTCCTCATTCCTTGAAATGTCTGCATATCAAGACAGCTTTCTATTCAATGGTGCAAATCCAAGTTCACCAAAGCTGAACTTGATAAAAAGGCATGTCAAGGGAAGGTTTACTTTGCCTCCTTAAGGAAGCCCATTGAATGCTACAGTTCCATTCTGATGCAAAATGGAACCATTTCAAACACTGGTGCAAATAGGATTTTTAAGGGGATTTTATAATGCCTCTGTCTCTCTTTCAGCTTCACTGTGGCTCCCCCCCCTCCTTGTTTGTTTCTGTTTTTCTTTATTTCTCTTCCTCTGCTCTTTCCTGATTTTTTATTTAAATTTATTTTCTGTCTGCCGCTGTTCAACACACACACACACACACACACACACACAGAAGGGAAATATTTCTTCGAAAACAGTATGACAAATACACTTTCATTTGTTGCTATAAAAAGACACTAATAAATACTCTTGGAAACACAAAGCCACATAATAACAAAAAGTAATTAAAGACTAAACTAGTTTTTATTGCATTGCAGTGGACGCGAACGTGCTTGCGGACACCAGTTTCTTCATTAATTGAATCCTGCTGCATTTCAAAACTTTACATGACAGATGAACAGAAGATAATCCATTATGTGTTTCTGGCTTCAGCTTCTTTGTGTCTCTACAATCCTGTAACTGCTCCAGTAGGTCAGGACGGATAAAGTTGGGGTTTGTTCGAAGATCAGCGCCGCTCTGGGTGTGTAGGCATCACAATCCTGCCCTTTGCCCCCGATGACATCATATGACTGGCTCTCGTGCGTCTTACGTGAACCGAGGGGGTCAAGATTATTCAGTGGACTTTCAAACAAGTAAAGAGTAAGTGTCTAGGAGCGAGAGGCTTTGACAATTATGTGTGTTTGCTCCGGGAGGCGCTGCTCTCTGTGTGTATGTGTGGCCAAAGCTATTGACTTTGTATGAGTCAGTGAGTGGGTGCGAGAAAAAAAATGCGAGCTGTATGTTGCAAAATGACTGTGTAACACTGTAGTACTCAAATCTAGTCTCAAAAACCCCAAAGCTATCCGGCCTTTTTGTTTGTCAGTGACATTGACAACATTGAGTGAGTTATTGAGGTCATTCATTGTTGCTAGTCATGATTAATTTGCAATTTCTTACAGTAACACATTTGTTATTTAGAACATTACAAATGACAAAGAAGTAACATTGCATCAGTTGGCCATGACATCATTTGATAAGATTATTTACTCTGTTTATAACTAACTTTTGTATCCTAACAGGGTGACTCCTGTCTTCCCTTCTCTCTTCGCCCCATCATCTCTTTCCATACCCTTTATCCTGTCATTGTTTGTCTTTTCTCCTTTTAATTTTGCAGTTTGAAACATAGTGGCCAAAAAACATAAATAAAAATGATTTTCCGCTGAAGCCTCAAAAGAGCATGGAGCAGATTTGGCATTGCACTGCGGTAACCTTGGTAGGTTCTTAAAAGAATATTTTTTGCCAAGAAGGTTTTTACATACAAGGAATGTGACTTGGTGTTTGAATGCAGAACAAAAAGTCATGCGCATCAGTTCAAAAGAATTCAAACTGCAGCAATAAGCACAGACATCATGGATGTCCTTGACAAAAACTGGTGCTACACATTGACTACTGTGGGCTGAAGCTGTTGACCCAGTTGGTCTCACTTTCAATATATTACACATGAATGCTTTATCAGAACCCCTTGATGACGCATTTTAACACTCTTGGTACCCCTTTCGTGCAACTTCATCATGAAAGATCATATGATAGACTTCTATAGAACTTCCTCAGCAGCTTATGTAAATGTCATGAGACCACAACTAAGTGTTTTCTGTTGCTGCTTTCAGGGCAACACATCATATATCAGATGGGGCAGGACTCATCACTGTGATACCCAAGTAAACAGAGGAGATGATTGTTGGAGATAAAAGAGGTTTGCCTTTTAACACATGGTTAACACTGCGAAAGAATCCAAACCACAACCTTTTCCGAAACCTAACCAATCAGTTTTGGTGTCTAAACCAAACCAAACAACAACTGCGCAAAATACACTGACACCGACCTGTTGGGCACGTACAGAATGGAGTCCTCCGTGCAAAGTCCAAGCAGACAAGAAAACAGTAAAAAATCTGTTGGTTGACTTGACTTTACCTTAAGGTCAATCTAATAATAATAATAAGAAGAAGATAGGTTAAGCCTTTGGCCTGTATGGGGAGAATTTTACAGTTTTACAGCAGCAAAGTGGACACTGCAAACAAGTAAAAATACACAAAAATAATGCATAAGTACTGATACAAAGTGTTCTCGGCTACATAACACCAAAAGGTCAGAAAATGTACAATGAATAAATGGCCTGAAGTTACATTACGAAAGTCTGTTATATAACAACATCCACTGAAAACCCATCTGACAGTAAATCTTTGACCAGAAATTAGATATGTTTCTGTATGTCCTTTGACATGACGTGACATGTTTTGACACAAACATCTGGCAGCTGATATGCCTTCAAAATGACCAGAAATTGTTACAGCAAACAAACCCTCCAACCAAATCCCATCTTTTGTCTGACAGCATTGGTGTTGTGTAAATGAAACACGGTACACTTATGCTTCATTTATGACTCCCGACCTGGAAACATAACACTCTGCTGTTGTTGGTGTTGTTGCCGAACACGAGACTGTGTGAACTCAAATGAATGCAAATGAAAACCAGTTGTACTGTGTGCGAACACAGGCTTGTTGGTATTCCGGTAAATCAGTTTCCTGTTCTTGTCATGTTCTCGTCTTTACGTCGTATCTATTACTCACATAATCACTTTCTCAGAAGTCCCTCCACACACCTGCAATTCAAATCTGTTTGAGCAAGTTCATTCAGCAGTCAGCGAGGAAGAACAGTATGTGTCATCAAATAATTATGTAACAACTGACAATGCAACTTGGGCATCTTCTGGGTAAACATTGATACCAGGAAAATACTGGGAAAAACTAGAACAAGGTGTCCTATTCAATTTTAAAAGTCAGATTTCTTTCTCCATCTCCATCTTTTTCCATCATGCTGTCGTGTTCTGCCATGTTCTCATCTTTCCTCCATGTCTTCCCCTTCATGTTTTTTGCAAAATCACTCTGATGGAATCACACAAACTGTTTCCAATGCAGCCAGAATACAATGCAATGCAATATGAGTTTGCAGGCAACAGATCAATTTAAATTTATTTTCATCCAAACGTTGTTGATTTGCTCCTGTTAGGATATTGTTCAACACAGTTTGCAATGCAAGTAGAGAGTACAAACAGACCTGTTGTGAAACCCCACTCCCATGAAGTTGAGAAAAACAGAGATCAAAAACAGTGGTTTGAAGGCCTCTGCTGCTTTTCAAAATTTCACCTTTTCTGTTCATTGTTTTCTAACTTTCCCTTGTTTTCCTGTGTTCTTGTGTTTTTCTGATTCATATTGTATGGAGTTTGTATACCTCGCCTTTTTGTGTTTTCTTGATTTTCTTTCTGTAACTTTGCTGCTGTGACGTTGCAAATGTCCCCTTGTGGGACTAATAAAGGATATTCTATTCTATTTGATTCTATTCTATGTTATTGTATTACGCGCCCTCCTGAAAATAACAAAATATTGAAAAAACTAAAAAAAAAAACTTAACATAAAAGGAGTCCCTCCCTGAGTAAGCAGATTCTTAACTTACAAACTCATTGTCTTATGGCGTTTTTATACTCACACACACACACACACACACACACACACACACACACACACTTTCTACTGGCTCTATTTCTGGCCAGAGGCACGAGGAGCTCTCAGTGGCTTCTGCTGGCCTCTTGAGTCAACAGGGCCAAGAGGTCAGAGGTCAGAAGAGATAGAATGAAGCCCAAGGAGAGAAAAGGAGGGTGGGAGGAGGAGGAGGAGGAGGAGGAGGAGTGCGGCACACCGGTGGGGGGTGGAGGAGAAACAAACAATTGGGGGGGGCGGCAGATTTTGGCGGGAAAACTGAAACAGACCTGGAAAGTCACCTCTTGCAGTCAGACGGTGAGTCAGAGTCTGAATCAGCCGAACACCCTGAATCACACTCACATTCTCATACACACACACAGAGCTCAGATGTAAAGGCATGCACACACACACACACACACACACACTCATAGCCAGACCCACAATCTCAGATACACAAACCCCCCACACCTTAGCTGCCTACACACTAAACAATGGTCGCACCCCCCCTCTCCTGTGCACACGCTCTTTCAGATGATGTCATCTTTCTTTGCTTCGGTGGCTTTGCTGCAGATGCATGACTCAACAGTTTGTGTGTGTGTTTGCAAGTGTGTGTGTGTGTTTGCAAGTGTGTGTGTGTGTGTGTGTGTGTGTGTGAAGTTGAGTCATGAGGTCAGGGTCCACAGTTTCAGCCTGATGTCACTTATCACTGACTAATCCTCACTGAACCGTTTGAACAAAATACAACAGAGAGCAGAGAGGAGGGAAAACTGGAGGGAAACTTTGAGTGTATTTGTGTTTTCTTGCATTATGACTGTTGTGAGGGCATAAAGCTGTTGTAATGTGGGGGCTCAAGTTGGGGATGAAAAGCAAGTCCTTGTAACATAAATCATAATTTGTGTAAATGCTTAATTTGTGGTTAGGATAAGGGTTAGGTTTAGGTAGTGAGTCTCCATGAAATAAACTTAAGTCAATGCAATGTCCTCTGAAGTGATGGAAACACGACTGCACGTTTATGTATTTGCAAGACGCAAAACACAACTTTTGTCCCCTGTCATTCACACATTTACTACACATGCACATTACATCACTCTTTAAACCTTTAATGAGACACACACCCAGTTCATACTGGGCTAACTTAAAGACGCACCTCCTCTCAGCGTCGCCCACAGAAAGCACACAGAACTAGTAAGAGCTTTCTCCGCAGGTACCCAGAAGTGTGCAAACTCCTCTAATCACATACATATGAGCTACTTCGGCAAATTTGTGCGCATTTAGAGTCCGCACACTTCCTCAAAATGAGCAGTGTATAAACACATCGCCATCACCTTCACTTCAGTGAAATGATTAGAGCCCGGGGCCAAATTAAACATCCCCTGGACCTCAGCCTGGGAAATGAACTCATAGCTAAACCCATGACATGGCCCAGTAGACATGAAAGCCCTCATAGAGTGGGCCGTTCTGCGAAAGGGGGCACAAGCAGAGTGGCACCGGGCCCGTGCGGATGTGGCAGCGGGGTCTCAGCGGGACCCTGCCAGGCAGCGAGGCAGCCGCTGATCAGGCCTGCAGTCCGATGCCAACGCAGGTGCAAGGAGGGCGCGCACACAATCGCACATAGTGGTGAGCAGGAGGTGTGGAGAGACAGGCGGGATATTTGACACTTGTACATACAGCGCTGCAAGTAACGTACAAACAGGGCTCTGTATTTAAGTGAATGCGTTTGTCTGTGTTCCTGCACCATTCTTAAGCATTAAGGGAGGGTGACGCGAGTCTAAAGTTTGAGCTCTCAAGAGCAGTGTAGCAGTGAATAAACCAAGTGACTATGTTGGTAACTCCTGGTCACTGGTAAGAAGGAGCTCAGCAGCAGGGATGCACACCTCATTAGGAGAACTCCCTGGTAGATCCTGGAGTAGGAGATACAGGACGGCTGCAGCTTGCTACGAAGCAAGATTGACGTGTTAGCAATGTTTGTTTGTCCTAAAGCCACAGTTTTCACGAAGGTGGCTTACCTTTGTCCTGCACAGATCACCATGGTAACTGATGCTGCACAGCTAACCTGCTCTGCAGGAGATAATGTTCACAGTTTGGGGTTTAAATTGCCTGTAAGAAGTGTCACTCTTTCACCAATTGTTTTCCTGACACCATTCTCTCTGAGTAGCAGAGATTCTCAAACCTGTTGAGCTGTATGTTAGTAATCCCACTGAACAAAGTCATTAAGTTACAGTTGTGTAAATTGTACACGGCATGTTACCGTGGTAACCTACATGTGTTCAGCTGATTATACAGAAAATGTATAAAGATGTTTTTGTGCTTGCTCCTGATTTGCTGGTAGAAATCAGATTAGAAAGTTAATTAACATGCTGGTATTTATCACAGAGAATATTCAATCAATACCATTCATTTCATTTTTGATTTGGCCAAAAAGTAGAGTGAGTCCACATATCTGTCACTATTGGACAGTGTCAGACCTAAATGCACTTCTTAAGTATCATGCTTAAATGTACAAAGTTAAAGATTATAGGTTCGAATGTGCAGCTCTTGTGTTAGAAATAAGGAGCTGCATCGAGAGGGCACAGTGATTAAATCAATAAATACTAATTTACACATTCACAATTTTCTACCAGCATTGCTTTCTTGTATCATTTACAGTAACAGCTCTATTTCCTGTATTAAATGCTTCTGTTCTTCATAGCTCTCCATTATAACAACGTGAAGTAGACAACAAGCTACTGTTGCATTTTCTGCAGCAGAACAATCAAGTGATGCATCCAACTTCCCCTTTGTATGGAAGCACACAAAAAGCTGATGAAGAACAGCTGACAGTCACCATAGTGATACTGATTATCTCTGATGTAGGTTTTAGGTTTTGTGAAGCCACCTAACGGCTATATCAGACTTCTTTCAAAGCACCTACTTGGTCACTGACCTAAAACACCCTGGTGAGACAAGTTGTTTTATTTGGCTTACATAAACCTCTGAATTTCCCGGGAATTTCCCTGGTGCTGGAGGACCTGGGTGAAGGTTGTCTGGGCAACCTTGCTTAGTCCGCTATCAACTCAACGCAGACAAGTAGGGAAAAGGCGACTGAATAATTGTCTTTGCTACAAATGAGAGTGTATCACTAAGAACCACCTCCCAAGGATGGTGATTTCTTTAGACAAGAAAACCATCATATACTCTCTTTTATCAACACCTAATTATTTTTAAGCAGTTGCTTTTTATCAAACAAGGTTCTAATTTGCTGCCTGTTATTATTTCACAGAATGGTTGCGTCAGAGGTTCTCAGCTGCCAGCGTGACTTTATAGCTGATGATCAGTAAAGATTTAATGATATTCCCATGTTGCAGCTTCGACAACATGAGGGAACAAATGCTATATACAAAAAAAACCCCACATTTATAGCCGCATTTTGTGTTATATTAAATTAATTATCGGCTGTGAATATTTTAAACTATATCAGGCTTGGCTGTTGAGCATTAGATGAAAAAAAATTAGCCTTTTTTTTTTCCATGGGACAAAAGGCAGCCATAATTTACAGTTGCATGGCTGTATGTAGTACATGTGGGATTTCTACAACACATAGTGTGTAATTAAAGCAAAATTACGACGGAGATATATGACATCATATGTACAACAACCCAGTCACATACCAGCGCAGAGTCCCCAGATGTGCTGTGGTTGATTCAAAATGGTTTGAAAATCCCACATGGACACTACATCATGTTAATGAGACACAGCGCTTTATTTGTCAGTAATTTGCACAGAATGTAAAGTAGGGTTTTTGGTTTGGGCAAATGTCATCATTTGGGTTAAAATTTCACCTTGGCTAAGGTTAGTCAAGGGAAGCCTGATTATCATGGTAGCAATAATATTCCCATGGTTAATGTTAATAAGTGATTGTTGTGATGTTGTACATGGGAAATTAGGAGTCTTACAAGGTGTGTCAGAAAAGTTTCAGGACTGGTGTCACAAAAGATATGTTTCAAATCCAACCTAAAAGTTTTCCCCTACAAAGTATTCCCCCTTGAATCTAACACACTTTCCCAGCCTTCTCTGCCACGCTGCCATGCACTCCTGAAAGGATTCTTCCAGGATCCTCTGCAGCTCTGTCGTCACAGCCATCTTGATGTCGTCCACGTCTTTATAACGGGTCCTCTTGATGACCCCCTTGAGCTTGGGAAAGAGGATAAAATCCCATGGAGCCAGGTGGAAGGAGTAGGGAGGTTGGTCCAGCACGGTGATGTTCTTCTCAGCCAGGAACTGTCGGATGCTCAGGGCATTGTGGGCAGGCACGTTGTCATGGTGAAGCAGCCACAACTTGTCCTGCCAGAAGTCTCGCCTCTTCTCTGAACTGAATGAAGCAAACGGATCTCTTTGCAGACGTGCTGGTTGATCGTCTGAAGGGGAAAACTGGTAGGTTGTAGTTTGTGTATGAAATTTATCTTTTGTGACACCAGTCCTGGAACTTTTCTGACACACCTCGTATGTTTTGTTGACCTGTCCATGTACCCCGACCTCCTCCCTAGGCTGACTGTGTTACTTTTGGCCTACATCTTTGCCCAGCATGAGCCAGCCATCATGTTGAGGATCCTCAGTGGGGAGTTACGGAGGATCGGCAACTGCCATCAAGAAAAAAAACCTACATCAGATCAGGGACGCTCCAGGAACACGTTTGTTGTTTTCCTCAACATTTACGTAGTTGTGCGTCAGAAATCAGTCCTTCAGGGTCAAACTGTCAAGGCAGAGTTCTGCTGTCATGTCATGAGATGTTTGAGGGACTCCATTCAGCATGAATGACCTGAACAATGATGAGATGGCATGTGGGTGCTACAATAATCACACACTGGTTTCTTTGCTACTACAATGTAATCATCACTCCCCACTCGCCTTGCTCGCTAGATTTTGCTCCCTGTGACTTCTTTGTCTTTCCCAAAATGAAATTCAAGTTAAAGGGTCACCGTGTTGACCCAGCGGAGGAGAGTCAGCACTTATTGCAGATAGTGCTTGACATGTTTACACAACAGGACTTCCAGGGAGAGCTAAAAGTATTGTAGAAGCTCTAGGCATGCTGAATGCACAAGGAGTCTATTTTGACGGCACGGCAGCTGAATTTATTGTAGGAGTTTTGGTTTTTATCTTATTGCACCTTGTATGCTTAATAGCGTGTTACTTTAATGTGACAATTTCTGGTTTAATTTTATCATTCAGGTCGTGTTACATGTGATCACAGAAAATAATGAAAAGATGAGATATGACGGGAATTTGCCAATAAGCCTAAATTCTATTGTTAACTTTCTGATGCTGAAGTTTTACAGCAGCTTTGTTACGAAAGTCATAATAAAAGCAACCAGGGTTCATAGTTTCCAGAGGAAGCAAAAGTAGTGGGCAGTGAGGGGAATGAGTGCATCCATAAAAAAAAAACATTGATCAGCACATTGTATGCCAACAACCTTCTCCTTTTTAAGTCTATCAGACTTTTAGTTTGAAATATCACATCACCAACTTCTGTAGCAACAAGTTCAGGTCTTAAGTTTTTTTCTAAAAATCATTTGTGAGTCTGTTTGTGTGGGCTGAAGTGCTGAGAACTCCCATGACTCTACTAGCAGGTGTGGTCTGTAAGCTTCAGGTCAAAGAGGTCAAATCATGTGAACATCTGTGTGTGTTTGTGTGTCCCACTTTCCCAACCAGATCTCTACTTTTTTAATAAAGGGAAAGTTTCAAAATATAAAACATAGTCCAGTCTCGGGGTTATCATTTATGAGCCTCAGGTCACATCTATCAACTCAACAAGCCCCCTGCTTATTATAAACAGAAGCATTTATCATTCTCTTAAGTAATGACTGCCTTGGGGCTATTTTTACTCTCAACTTTTACCCATACTTTGCCTTTGCCTCTTTTCACCTTTACTACTTGTTTTTCAAAATGTGCTCATTCTTTCCTCAACCACAAACACACACACACACACACATGTCGCAGTACTGGTTTATGTGCGAGCGTGCCGTGAGCGCAGCTGTGACACAATATGAGGAAGCATTTGACCTTTAGCTCGTTAATGGGAAAGTGCAGAGATCTGTGAGGCTGCAGCCCCCCTCAGGAATCTGCATCTGGTGAACACGGACGCCTCAAAACAGACACACACACATTAAACGTATCGCTCATTTTTTCTTATCCACGGCAACGGTACGTATGATGGAAGCATTGTTAGATTAGAAATTATTTGTCTGTTTGTTTGTTTGTTTGACCTTAGGGGAGAACAATAGGTGGAAGGGTAGAGGAATGAGTGACCACTGCAAACCCAAGTGCGCCCTTAATCTACCGTAAGTAACAATGACAGCTCCTCCTGTGACCTCCTAGGTTGCAGTGACACATAAATACACACCTGAAGGACACGCTGAAGAGGAGTGGCGGGATTTCTCACAAACATCTCTCTAAGCAAGCAAAAAAAAAAAAAAGTGGGGGAGAAAACAAGTTATCTTTAAATATTTCAGCAAAAGCTCCTCTCACCAGATGAGGGACGAAATAGATCTCTACTGCCCCCTTCTGATATCTAACACACCAAAAAAGATACAGGACCAATATTCTTTGCCCAGTTTCATGAAGCTCATATAAACTATGACTCAGGAGAGGAAACAACTGTTATCTGATTAAGTCATAAATCAGTTGCAATGAAACAATATTTACATAGTTAATTACATTTTATGATTTTGACTGTTTCTTAGCGGGAAAAAACTAATTTAGGTGACTTAAGTCTGACTGTGATGATGAAGTTGTTGAAGAAAGCAAAATGGCAGAAGTTGCCGTGAATACAGTAAAAAAGTCAGCGTGGATTTTTTTACACTTTTTACTGTAGTTTTATATGGTTTGAGTTTGAGGGTGTTGTCATTTTTGAAATCATGGCATTGTATGGAATTTTGGTTGTGGTGGTCAAAACAGTCAAGTCCTGCTTTTTTTTTTTTTTTTTTTTTTTTTAATTAACGGCTTTCGAAAAAGTTGTCTGCATTTTTCTAGATGAACCAAAAACACTGTCAGCAGTTTTGATTCAGTAGAAACCAGTTCCAATGAAATCTGCTGGCAGGGTATTCTTTGGGTTTTCCACACAAACAGGGATAGTGTTTGTAGAAAGATTAGGTGGTACTTTGAGCTCCAAAAGGGAAAATTATATCCTTTTGGAAAACAGAAAACTATCTATCTATTATCAATCCTAAAGCAAAACATAATTTAAAGCTGAAATCCTGAAATCAAGCAGAAGCATACAAACAGCCCTTTGAAAATATGAGGACCCCAAGTGTTCCCGTAATGTTCTGACTCGGTCTAGACCCACATTGGTCCTCATAAAGAAAGAAAAATACACACACACACACACCTACACACACACACACACAATGAGCCTGGTCTGTTTGCTTACCTGTTAAGCAGCCAAGCTCCTGTCAAAAAGCTCTGGCTCGTGATGGTAACACTGTCCGCTCACTCCTGACTGTATAATAGTGCGAGGTGCTCTTAGTAATCACATCACACACACACACACACACACACACACCCTCCTGTGTCAAACCTACATACGTACATGCATCCGCTGCATGCACACTTACACACTTCAGGAAATGAACCCCATTACCTTCACATCGAGTATGAAAAGTGCAACCAAAACAGCACAGTCACCACTTTACACAGAGTGGCCTTTCAGCGATACCTTCCACACACACACACACACAGGCACACACACACACACACACACGCATGCATACACCCAAACAAAGAAGCAGCTCTCTCTAACAAGGACGTGGCTGACCAGAGGTGGGCTGCTGGACTGAGGTAGTCCTGTGTGTTTTGGTGTGTGTGTCTCCACCGAACACTCAGCCTGTGTAAAGGGACTGATTTTTAATTTTTCTTAAAAAGCACACACACGTGTATCACTAAAGGCTGAGATAATGCTTTAAATAGATAAATAAAGAAAGCAACTAACATAGACATGTTGCCAGTGCTCCCACATTATCGCCCCTTTATAGAAGCCATCAGGTTTCTTTCACCTCCACCTCTATCTGCCATCACTTAATCTGAGTTTTAATGCAAACACATGATGCAGATGTTATCACTGAGACATCTTTAAATATGCTTCTGCTGCCACATGCTAAAACTACATAAAGGCAATAACACTTGTGTTAACTACATGACATGCTGATTGCAGCAGAGCCTCCAGCAGCCTAACACCGCCTCCTACTGGTTAGAGTGGTTAATACACCCAAACCTTAAAAAACTGCATTTAACACTGGCATGAAAAGGGACGACAGTTATCTGAACGCTCAAAATTTAAAAGTGCAGATATCAAGTTTGAATTAGGTCCAAGGAAATTAGTTATTGCTTCATTACAGAGAGAGAAATATAGAATTATTTATTGATCCTGAAGAGAAAACTGGTTTACTACAGCTGCAAAGAATAATGAATGAATAAAACATTTAGGGTTGAAGTAACAAAAAGTTAAATGTGTACAAGAAATGCCCACTTAGAGTGCAGCAATTCATATTTTCTTGTGCATCTAGATGTGGACGCTTATGTTTTGTTTGTGTACCAGTCAAAAAAAAATGTTTCAGAAACTATGATGCTCTTGTTCGCCTTCTGATCAGCCCTCAACTGTCACTAAGTTCTTCTGTGATTCATCACGCTTCCATCATGTGAGCTTTTTCTGTAAGAAAACAGAGACATAAGCCTTGACTTATGGCTTGACCCATCCACATGCTTAGTGTGCATGAATGGTCATGTGATGTGCTTTTTCAGGCATGTTAGCGTGCACAGAGACTATTCCTGAAATGCTGCTAAAACATTAGTCGGGACAAAGACTGTCTGTATTTTAAAAACCCAATTTTAAAATGAAAACGTATTGGTGTGGATGTAGCCTCAGAAAGTGATCATAGTTGGTTGTGTTGATGATACTGCAGCTTCAAGACGGTGATTCGTGGTCCAGTAGCTGATTATACTTGCAGTGAAAAACTTTTTCAACCTGTTAATCATGACTTCTCCCAGAAACAGTGAGTCATTCCTCATGTGGTGAAGAAATGGTTCAGTTAACAAACAAAGGATTAAAATCTTTCTCCAAAGCATTACTCACACAGCTCTCTGCTGAGGCAATGGTTCATGCTACAAAAAAGCCCTTTTCAGGCATAGATTATGTAACATTGCTGGCTTCATCAATCTGTTAAAGTGATGGTATTCTGTCCATTTAGGCAAAGGTCACGTTCACAATACCAGGGCAGTGACTCAGAGAGCCATGGTATGTGAGCAATGTTTGCCACACATGTGAGAGTCACACATCTGTATGTACAGGAGATTTTTTTCTCATGTTACTCATGTTTAAGGCATTCTTCAAAACAGTGATGGGATTCAGCTGCAGCTTTTACAACGTTATTTCCTAGTAACCATGTCAATCATGTACAACCGGCACTGCAACTTTAACAGAAAAGTGAAGACATGAAGCTGACAGGTTCACATACCATCAGATTAATGGGAATGAGTCTGATAGGGGTTTAAACTATCCACTAGAGAAAAAAAACCTACAAAATCATTGCTAAATATATACGTTTCCAGTGTTTTCACAAGAGTCTAATGAGGTATGACACCATATTTCCACAACAGATACAACGTAATGTTTGTAGTTTTTAGACCTGAAGGAGGCCTGTGTTTAATCAAACACAGGAAACACTGATAAACTCTGCCTCAAGTTAGAAAGTGATTAAGTTCACCACTTGCAGATTACTGATTTTATCTTTGCACAGCTTGGAGAAAACACACACCCTCATACAATCTAATGCATTTGTAGACTAATGGACTTTAGGGGTGATAGCGAAAGCCTGTATTTGATAACAAACACAAAGTGACACTGATGTCACCAAAAATAGAGATTAAGCAACGTTTGACAGGAAACACCTGACGTATAGAAAGGTGGCAGATGTGGGAAGGAGCTTGTGTGTGTGTGTGTTTGAGTTTAATCCAGAAAACAACCACATAGAAACTGTGTCATTATAAGAACTGAACTAGCAGGAATGAATGAGAAAAATTCTCGGCTGAGCTGCAAGATGTGTTCACACACAGAGTATGGGGAAAAAATTAGACTGATTTCATAAGTAAATAGTAAAATAAATGCAGCATGACTCAAAAACACAAAGAGCAAGCTTCCAGTAAGTTGTTGACAGAAAAATTCAGCACAGTGAAATCTCTTTCTAGAGTTGAGGTGCAGAGTAGTGTGGAAAAGTTTGTAGAGGTTCCAAAAAAGTGAGTAGTGGAATATCTGTAGTGTCACCATTTTTTCCCCTAATTTTAGAGTAAATGCTTTGTAAAGAAAAATAATTTTTAAAAAAATAATTCAACTTTATTTTTCAATTTCTTTAATGATTTATGGCATCATCACTAGCATGTCTTCAGCTAACACCCTATTACGCTATTTGCTTCTCCCTTTTACTTCCACCAAACCATCCTTTTGGTCGGTATATGACAAACACCACTCTGCTGCATTCAGACTAACTTCAGTCCAGTTTGAAAAAAAATGTAGCCCCCCAACGGTGACAATGCGACTGACACAATGACATGCCAAGACAGAGGGCCGAGCAGAACAATGCAGTGTCATGCAGCAAGGCACTGCAGTGGTCATCAAACACGTAAGCACACATTCATAATAGACTGCTTCACAATAGGAATGATGCATTTGGACTGTTTACAATAGTCAAAAAACAATATTTGCAGATAATTTTTCTTTTGCAATTATAAACCACTGTGCAGTGCTTTGGAATAGGCCGTCTAATACATTAATCTGTTGGCCTCCCTGGATTTTATTTGATGATCTAATTGGCACCTGAAACAACACAGTATCTTCCGTTGTGTTTTAATGCAAATCCAAGCACCCACTTATATTAATGCTCTGTGAGGTAGTTTGTGAGAATACGGATGGTGTTCTGCCTCTATTTGCAGGTAAATCTGGGATGTCCAGGCATGAAGTCTACATTTCTTTAGGTGTGAATATTTTGGTCACCATGACTTCATTTATAGTGAACCACCATGTTTCCAGAGCTTAAGATTTAGTTTGCCAAGCACAATTTTATCATAATTGAAAGCTGAAATGATGTTTCTCTCCTGTACACTCAGACCTTTGAACTTCCTGTTTTGCTAATTGGCTTTAGATTTCAAAGAATAGTTTTAGTCTCAGATATCTGTAAAGGAATAATAAAGCACACAGCCACTCAGCATTCATTTTCTGGCAGGGTTGACCTCACAAAAATAACAAGAAATTGTACAATATGTTCCATTGTCAGCCTGGAATAAATTGCGGCAATATGGTGAGTTCATCTTTGGAGTCTATTAACACAATATGCTCATTAAAATCCACAACAAAAACATCAGCACAGCTTTCCAAAGCCACTCAGTGCTGTGTCAGTCATCTGTCATCCATTGTTGTGCCTTTAATCCCACCATTGACAGTGAGGTTCATTTCCACCATCGGGGACACAGAATTAATCAGTGGACTTAAATTAGCCCAGGGCAATTAAAACACCCAGCAAATGGTTAATTAATTGATCTTGGAGGTCATTAAACAATTCATGGAATCAATAAGGGATCAATGGTCACCAGCGACCTCTCATGCTCGGAGCAGATGGGCTGTGGTCACTTAGATGAAACCGTAATTGGATGACAGTGGAGATGAACTGATCGTTCTTTATTTCTCAGACAGATGGATATGTATAGCCCCCATCCCCCACCTCCTTCCTGCTCATCCTCAACTCTCCCCCCCCTAGAGCAAAGGTTTTATTTTTTAACCCTGAGGACACAGTGAAGTTAAGCTTCAGTACCAAAGATGGAGGATTTTATCCTGAAGTGAAACGTATCTTGTGCTGACTCCAGAAAAAAGTAAATAAAAACAGCACTCATTTGTTGTTGTTAATTAGCCTGCAACTTTCAATTATTTTTACTCATTATTTTTAATACAACTGGTTTCTCTGTTTCTCGCTTTATCCATCAAAAAATCCAAAGATATCCAGATTGTAATGATATAAAACAGAAGAAAATCAGCAAATGTCGGCATTTAAGAAGCCTGTAAAATAAAATGTTCAGAACTATTCCTTGAAATCTGACAAATGGAATAATCAGCTTATCATTTGAGATCTAATCTTAAATGTTGCCTTGTTATAAGCCTAAATTGAATTGAAGGCCTAAATCATGCACGATCCAAACAGAACTTATCCTGTGTGGCTTCTCACAGTTTCTGTCTGTTCTCTGAAACATCAAATTACTGTTGATGTTGGATCAGATGAAGAGTTTGTTATACTGATGGTGATTTTTTTTTCTTTTTTTTTCACCAACCACAAAGCAGCTGCACTCAGTTGGACATCACCCTCTCTGCCTTTCTTTACCTCTCTCCTGAACTGAATTTGCTCCTGACCCCTGTATGGCCAGACTTTTTAAGGACAAAGGATCTCTGCTTTCTAGTACATCCACCTCCCTCCTCCCCTACTCGACTTCGACTTCTGCTCATTTAAACTCCCCAGACTTCCCATCCCCCCATCACACACACAACAACACAACCTCCACCACCCCCATATACACACACCCAGCCCATCCAATAATGTCTGTTCATTCTAAATAGATATGGATGTCAAAACTCGGTATACCTTCTAGGGATAAGATAAGATAAGATAAGATAAGATAAGATAAGATAAGATTCAAATACTTGTTGAGCAAATTTCAGATAAAATTTTAAAAGAAAAAAATAAGTAAAGTGAAAACAAAATGCGATCTAGGTTTGTTTCGATTACCTGCATTGGAGGTAGGTTGATTAGTGTCACCAGAAGGTGGCAGTATGAGCTCCATTGCACATGGCTTTAATAAACAGAGGAGAAGAAGCCAGAAATAGAAACCAGTTGATTGTCAACCATAGACTGTATAAAAGATGGATGTAGCTACCGTGACGTCACCCGTTGGTTTCTGCACTGAGAAAATGAAGCCAGGGTTTTGCTACTTCCTGGTTGATATCTTGGATTGTTGGAGCCAGTGACGCAAAATCGTCCGAGGGGGGCGGAGCCATAGGAGCAGCGATTGGTCAGACGGATTTAGAGGCAGGCCCTCTCTGCCGACTGTCAATCAAGCCAGTCATGCCCCTTGCCCCGCAAAATTTTGACGATTTTTTAAAAATTCTGTATTGATTTATTTTCAGATTGGCCACCTGATCTCTGGATTTGACCATGAAAACTAGTAAGAAAGAAATCCTGAGTTGTAGGAATGCGGTATTTCGTGATCTGTGATCACTTCTTTTACAATTCAATTCTATGGGAGCCAGGGCTTTTTGGAGCCAGGACTAGCGGACGTAGTGATATTCCGTGTTGGCTTCATTTTTCAGGGCTGGTTGCTACATCCATCTTTTATATAGTCTATGTTGCCAACTGACGCCAACAAAAAAAAAATCAAAGAAGAAACAAATAGAGCCGTGGCAATCTACAGAAAACGTGTTAATCAATAAAAGCTGACAGCTAAGCAATATACTACAAAGCAAGTTTGACATAGCCAGGCTTTCTTTGTGTAAGCCAGCTTGACAAAAACTAAACCCCCATCAGGGATCACGGGTATCACGAAGATGGTTCTCAAGTTTATTTGTTAATTCAGGCTTTCTACTTCAAACTGTGCCCCGTCACATAAAAGGAAGCGTCTAGCGCATCACATGACAACTCTTCCGCACACTGCCACTCCAAATGACGACAGGGAAGCTGGTAGAAAACTGTTAATCATGTGTCAATATAAACAGTTCATTTGCAAAAACAGATAACTCCATTTTTGTAGATTTTCAGGAAACTTATTTTTTGTTGTTTGTTTAAGATAACAGCAATCGAACTGAGGTTGAGTGGATTTGACTCAGTAGAAATGACATGACAAAAACAGAGATAGCTTAAGTTTGATTGATGTTGTTTCAGGTCCAGAAAAGTGGGTTTTCTAAAGGTTTGTGAAGCCACTGATTTTTAAGATGACCAATAAAATACAAAATTTTCTCATCTGTGTTCTATCAGCTGCACTATCAGCAGTGTAAGGCAGCAGATCTGGACCAAATATAAAAACCTGTTTCTGCACATTCTGCATCACTAGCTGAATACAGGCCGCATTCCATGGTTGCATTAGAGTGTTTCAGACTGTGACTACACAGCTTCACTCAGTAGTTTTGATAACGTCCAGCTCAACAGGTTTATAGATATGATACATTCCCTCAGCTGAGAATCTGCATCGCTCATAAGCAATCATCTGGAAACGATTTGGTTAAAGACAGATGTTTCTTACAGTTCATTTAAATCCATAACTCTGAACATAGCCTGCTCCCAAACAGGTGAGCCACGCAGCACAGGTTAGCATGGTGAACTAGTAGGTTAACACAGAGCCACCTTTGTGAGACTGAAAACTATGACTTTAGGCTCAACATATTTTGCTAACACACTAAACTTGCTTCATTATACAGCTCTCTGGTATTGGCAAGTCGAGGCGAAGACAACAAAAGAAGCAGAAACAGCTCATCGGTCATGTTAAGTGTTCGCTACATCAGGATTTTTTGAAAAAATGTGTTTCCAACTTCCATTATGTGCATTAACTCATTTACAAAAGAAAAAAAATGAACTAATAATTTTTAAAAATCTAACTCTTTTCCGAAATTCAGGAGGGGTCTTTTTTTTCCTTCAAATTTTCCTGTTTCCATTAAGTTTTTGTCATGCAATACTCAAAAATGTGCATAAAAAAACATCATCAAACAATCACAGCTATAGTTGTGAAAGTTCAAATGTTTTCACTGAACCACAAAGTATAAGACTGGCTTTTTAAAATACTTTTCTGCTTGGCAGTACCTCCTTTGAAAAAAGCCAAAACCTACAAAGTGTTGGTGAGTTTGTTATTATTTTGTCTTAGTTTCCCAGCTTGTCTATGGCACTCCATCCCAAACCCACTGTTTCCAACGAAGGATGAATACTTTCAGTTGCAAACATCAGTCAAGTAGGAGTAAAAGAGTTAATTTTTTGGGGAAATATTTTAGCTGTAGATTGATGCACATTTACAATGTTTTTGGTAATGAAGGAATATATCATTGAGTGCAACAGTGTGGCTAATTGCTGTCTAATAGGCAGAGGAAAGAGGTATATCAGGCTTTGGCTACTCAGATGATATTGTTCAGCACAGCGTCATTCAGTAAAGACACAGACACTTCCAGTTGCAGGGAGCCGATAAAAAGACAATCGTGTGACCATGAAACAAAACCAAGGACATGGAATAAAGTGCTGTACCCAACAAAGTCTACAACAAACCAGTCTAATTTGCTTTTCCAGTGCATGTGGTTGTGGACAGTGTCTTTGATTGGGTCAAGTCATCGATTTCTGTTTGTTTTTCATGGGTTTTGTTGACACCGAAGAAAAATAAAGAACCTCTTTGCTGCACCACAGAACCGCAGCCAGCAAACAGGATCAAAACAGTATATGGAAATGCGAATAGGTTTAAATGCATCACCACGGTAGTGATGTCATTGTTGCGTCTTCTACCCCCACTCCGTGCAATACACAAAAATAAACAGACCCTCACCCTCCTCTCTCTGGCAGCACCAGCCAGCTGTCTCTCCTGCTGCTTTCAGCTGATGGAACATGGGGGACCTGGGAGGATATGAAGGAAGAGGGAGGTGGGGGTGGGTGAGCAACAGCTGAGCAGATGCATTAGCCCCTCCTGGGTTTGCCGAGGACAGGCTCTTTCCCAGCCACCCCGCAGCCGTGCAGCTGCCCAGGCACCAGCTGTCCTGATGATCGCACCAAGCAGACCAGGGACTTCCTCACTGTGGTGGTTGGCTGAGGACGGAGCGGAGGTGGTGTAGTGTAGTCTGACTGTATGGACCAGCTGACACCGTCTAAACATCCCCCCACCACCACTCCAGGCCAAAACTGCCCCAGACAAAACATGCGTGGAAATGCACAATGACCTCTTTGACCTCTCACCACTGGCTCGCACACAATGATGCTTACAAGGGCTGATGTGTTGGAAATTAGATAATGAGCAGTAGATGTGTACATCTAGATTAAAGGCTTGAGTGTGGTTTAAATAAACAAGGTTTTTCAAAGTATTGTCTGAATAAGTCATCAACATTTAAAATTGTGCTGAATGGGCAAAAAAGTGAAGCAGAGGCGAGCAGCACGTGCAGAAATATACTACATGTGCTTTTTTGATTATCTGCTGTGGAGAAAAAAAAATCAGATGCAGCAAACTTGTGCATCTGACTGTTTAACAAGCATTTTGTTTGAAGCCTTGAAGCCACAGAAAAGGCTTCTGTTCTTTCAAGTTAGTCTCTTATCATTAGCTACAGCACATATAAATCCCCAACATTATCCTCTCAAACAGATTTGACTTGATCTGGCTTTTTACTTTAAGGAACATTGTTAAGCTCCAAGTTTAACTGTGTGCTCTATATAGTGTCCTTGAAATATTCACACAGTAAGATAAAACCGGTAATATGTTAGGATGCACACGACTTTAAATCAAATTTAAATGGTGATCAAGCTTTTTCTGTTCGGTACTTTAGGTTTACAATGGTCTACAGTCAGTGTTTGGTTTGCTGACACTGTCGAGGTTTTTTAATCCTGTCTTAACAGGTTCTTTTATAGAGTTGCCTTCTTGACTGACAGTTCATATTTACTTGCACTGCAAAAAAATATGTGTATTAACAGTTGTATAACTCTTTTTTTTTTTTTTTTAATTGTCCATAGTACCAAATTCACAGGTGTATTTCCATTTATTTACATTTTCACTTACCTAGTTGGACTTTATTCTCTGCTCTGGCAACTTTTGGTGGCCATTCAGGCACAAGCAGCTCAAAAGACACTGAAAAACCAACTCTGCATTTTCGCAATAAGAGGTCAAATCTGAGACTGAGTGCAGTCAAACATGACTTTATGAAAACTCTGTTAGAGTCAAATTTACATAGTCAACAGTAAGTTCCACAGTAAACCACCTGATAGTCCTTTTGCCTTTCTAAGATTTAGTTTCTGAACTAAGTTTTCTTTCCTGCAAGATCTCTGTTAAGTTTAGACATGAATATTTTTATAACCCTTAAACTTTAAAAAATGTGATCTGTTTTCACACCAGCTTAAATGTGAGAGTTTTTCAATGTGAGATAAGTGCATTTGTTTATGTTGTCAGTTGGCATTTTAGGATTAGCATGTTAGCATTAGGCAGACTTTAGCCCCACTGTGGATTAATGTATATTAGGTGTTTTCTCAAGCAAAAAACAACTCACAACCACTAATGCAGCATCCACACTGGAAGATCGTGACTAAAATGATGACTCTGGGGCTCAGTCATTAATGACAGTAACATTTAAAGATAATTAGTAAACTATTTTGCCATTGGATACTCGAAGCACGAGTTGGACCCCACTTGATAACTTTGTTTTCCTGGTCTACTTGGATTTGCTATTTTAGGACACGAAGAAACTAAGCGCTGGATGAGTAGATTATGTCTGTAAAAGGAGCTACACGTTCCTCAGCCTGACCTTGACTATGGTCATATCTACTTGAATTCCACTTAATGAGTCCATTAGCACAGCTGGATAAACAGATCTCAAGTATCAAGACTAATATATCAGCGTGCAGAGATGTGATTCCAGTCTCACTGCCTGATTTATTTTCGGTTTTATTCGCCTCAGAATATGTTCGGTCAATGTTTATATCATTTTTCACAACATATATCCGCACTTAAGCTTTTTGGTTTGTATTGTACCTGGAAGAAAGTCAACTATTATTGAGGGCCACTTAAGTTTGATAGCACTGGAAATAGGTTTTGTAGCAGCCTGCTTTAAATTGTGCGTGATGTGATGTTATTATGACAATTATCTGTATAAATACAATCATGAACAAAAGTTTCCATACACTTGTAAAGACTGTATATTATGGCACTCTTAAAGATTCCAATGACTCCTATAAATCTAAACTAAAAGTTAAACATTTCCTATGATGAAATCATTACAACACGTGCATCTTTGTCACAAAAACAAACAAACCTGCGTTACAGATGTATTATAGGTCTTCTGGAAATGTAACAAAATCTGCTCAAAAATCCAAAATATACACACAACAACTTGAATGATCAGTTTCGATGATGTAGAAAGTTAAATTAATCAAATTTTCTTCCTCTTAACTACTTGTGAGTGACTACGATAGACTAGAGCTGCTGACTCCTTTGGGTCTATTTGAATAGGACTCATTTGATGCACTCATTAGACTCAGTCACAAACACCAAATACTACAGATGGGAAGTCTGAGGAGCTCAGCAAAGGAAAAAAATTAAAATCATTGACTTGAACAAGTCAAGAAAGTCACTTGGAGCCATTTCAAAGCAGCTACAGATTCCAAAACCATTGTCTGAAAGTATAAGTTGCATGGCACAACTGAGTCACTGCTGCAGTCAAAATACTGAGAGGCAGTTGGTCAGAATGGTCACGGGTCAAACAAGAATCACCAAAAAGCAAGTTTGAAATAAATCAGAAGCTGCTGGAACGCAGGTGTCAGTATTCACAGCCAAGTGTGTTTTATATCGCTATGAGCTGAGAGGCTGTCATGCAAGAAGGAAGCCCTTCTCCAGGGACAGCGCCTTAAAGCTCAACTGAAGTTTGCTGCTGATTACATGAACAAAGAAAAGGCCTTCTGGAGGACATTTCTGTGTTTAGATGAAACAAAAATTGAGTTATTTGGCCACAATATCTAGAAATATGCTTGGAAGAGAGAAGGTGAGGACTTTTACCCCAAGAAAACCAAACCTACAGTCGATGGTAGTGTGATGCTCTGATGCTGTTTTGGTGCTAATGGAACTGGAGCTTTACACAAAGTAAATAGAATAATGAAGAAGGAGGAGGATTATCGCTACATTTTTTTTCAGGAAAACCTAAAATCATCAGCCAGAAGGTTGGGTCTTGGATGCAGTTGAGTGTTCCAACAAGACAATAACCCCAAATACACATCAAAAGAAGTAAATCAGACTACAGTTCCTAATTTAAACTCCATCAAGAACCAGTGGACTGGGATGAATAACAAGTCTGTGTCAGAAAGCCAAGTTTAGTTGAACTGTACACATTCTGTCAAGAGGAGGGTCAAAGATACAACCAGAAGCTTCTGTACATATTTTTTGACCCACCTGATTTAGTCATAGTTCCAGAAGACCTTTAATTAATCTATAAAAGCCAAAAAACAAAATGCATGATTGTTTTTTGTGTGACAAAGACGCATGAGTTTCAATGATTCCATCATAGAAAATTCAGTTATTGGATTAATTGGAAACTCAAGATTTCCATGATACATATGGTCTTTACAAGTGTATGGAAACTTTTGTTCTTGACTGTATATGCATGTATGTACTCGTATATGATGAATATGTAGGTTTTTGCAGTAGTTAAGTCTGCTTTTATCAGCATCAGTGATTAAATACACTAACATTAAAGCACGCCGAAGACTTTGTGCCTGTTTCTTGATGCATGTGCTTATGTGAGTGGGAAGGACGAGGGGGTGTAGGGATTGATTGGATGAACCAGCAGTGTGTGTGTGTGTGTGTGGGATGGAGGGAGGTGGGGGCCCCAGATGGATGATGGATGGGAAGTGGGTTTATGGAACAGGCAGGAACATGGAAACATGCCACTGGTGGCAGACCGAGGGTTAAAGCTGTTGATGCGACCATCTATCCAGCTGACACGAAATGAAGTAATTTTCTAATTTCATGTAATGAAATTTAAAATAAAATTAGTGTGATTTAATTCAATAAAATTAGATGGTTAATCAAAATTGCAGAGTAATTACATTTTCTCTTCAACATCATTATCTCTGAAGCCTTGACTACACTCCTTTGCAGATGCACACATGGACGGCTACAGACAACATAGATGAATTGTTGTTGGTATTATTTTACTTTCTACTTCATTTAGCTTCCACTTGGAGGAAATTTCTTATGCATCCACAGTAGGTTGGCATCTACAAATCCAGTGGATGCACACTACTGTTGAGCATTACCACCCTAATGTATTAGTTGCTGGCCTGCTGCGGCTGTATGGAACAGAGTACTCCAACTGGACTTCCAGGACTTCCTGGTTTAAAAGGGCGTATAGATGTGACTTAACACTGTTGCTTTCTCAAGAATGTGTAGATCTGTTAAATCTCTGCCTCTCTCTTTACTCACCCCTAAACATTCAAGGAAGCTCGAGCACACCAGCTCACCTGCGACTCTGCTCAAACACTGTAAAACTACTCTACGCTACACAATGTCATTGGAGTAATTCTGTCACAACCGAACTAGGACGTGAACCCAAATGCACGACTCGGGACACAAAGCTCAAATAAATAATCTTTTAATGACAAAGTTACAAATGAAATCACTCTTACAGAGAAAAAACTACACAACTAAAAATCACTCACTGAGAGGATAAACAGCAACAAAAACACCGTGATGAAAATCTTCTTGTAATACTGCGTAACAAAAAAATCACTATTACGAGGAAAAACAACTATAACTATAGAAAAAGGCAAGACAAAGTATCAAAGTAACATAAAGCAAGACTGTGGTAAATACAAAGCAAAGTATCAAAAGAATACAAAAACCTGACTTTGACAGGATGACATGGCATGGACTGGCGTAGGTTCTCTGACTTCAAAAGACAAGATGAACTGGTGCAGGCCAAATGGATTAGACTAGGGAAGACTATATATACCCACACACGGTAATGGGGATCAGGTGGAAACAATCAGACCAGTGGGAAACACAAGGGGAAGGAGCAAGTTACCTGAAAAGAGAGGGGAGTTAAATGTCAAAATAAAACAGGAAACCAGGACACATTGACACAAGACAAAAACTAAACTTAACACAACTTCTTGGACATGACAAATTCTGCCACACATGTTCTAAAGGGGAGTAATGATACGGAAAGCCTCATCCCAAACTTTGACAGGTTTGGTTGAAACCCTGCGAGTTTAAATCCTAATTTTTTAGGTACACTGCATTTTTAAGTTGGTAATGCTCAGCCATCACAAACACTGCTTATATTGCTCATAATGTGTCTTAGAGCACATACAAAACACCATACGAACATTTTAACAACCTAAAACTTGGTTTAAATCAAAAGGGGTCTGTGCAAGCAAGACTCTGCAAAAGAAACTTCCACTAAAAACAATTACGATTAGTTCGACTTTTTCAGGTAAGATACACTGACTGACACTCAAGCCTGATAATCAGGCTGACTTGCCATTTTATTCTCCTCAATTATTTAATCCATTTGAGTTACTTAAAAGTGATGTAAACCATGGTTTCAAGGCTGAAAATGCTCTGGCATGTATAACACTAGATTGCACATATATACAACTACTATTAATGACAAACAAGAAAACCTGATTTCACTGCTTCTTTTATTGTGTTTATGTTGAAGGAAGGAATCTTTATTACGCTCACTTGTTGATATCACATATCTAATAAAAAGCCTGCAAACTGTTAGCAAACCGATACATCGCTCTAATCCTGCTCCTTGGTGAGTGAGCCCAATAAAGGCTGAACTTATAAAAGGCCGTTGGGGGTCAGAGTGTCCTCAGGGTCAGGTCGTCATTAGATCAGCTTCCCCCTCAGCCAGCACCACCTCAGCTGTACCCATCCATCACAGAGGCCCCGGCCGCTGGACTGGGAGCCCTTAAACCAACACCGACTGACTGGCCACAGAGAAAGGTGAGCTGGCGTCCTCTCCCTCCATCACCTGTCACCTGTTACCGTCGTCACACATCAGCAGCCCCCCGACTCCTCTGGCTACAAACAGGGGCGACAGCTGGCCCGAGCAGAGCATCCTCCGTCGGGTCGGGGACGAGTGTGTTTAGGGTCGGTTTCTAATCCTCTCTACTGTAGATGAAGGCTTCTTTTGCCCAGAGGGAAGATTTAAACCAAACCACAATGGAACATGAAACAGCTTTACCAAAGGAGGAGAGAGCCTCGCAGACCTCAAAGCAAAAAAGGAAAATGGCCGTCATTTGGTAGGAAGGGGCAGCAACATGACTCTTTGTTTGGTCCAGAGCCTATGATCAAAAGCTTTTCATGCTTTGAAGTTACCCCAGTGATCCACTTCTATAACAGCAGTATGCTGACGTCAATCATTTCATCTTTAAGTCGCCTTTCTTGGCCAGAAATGTTCCATATAACAAGCAGAACTCTTGACTGACTTGCTGAGCAAAAGTCCAAATACACTTTGGTCACCAGTCTATCACAGGGCTACACTTAGAGACAGACAACCAAGCACACTCACATTCACACCTATGGACAATTTAGAATCATCAGTTAACCTCAACATGTTCTGGACTGTGGGAGGAAGCCAGAGAACCCGGAGAGAACCCATGGTGCACGGGGAGAACATGCAAACTCTACGCCGAAAGATCCCGGGTGTCCTAAGCGGGACGTAAACCGAGGATCTTCTAGCTGCGAGGCGTCGGTGCTAAGCACCGCGCCACTGTGCAGACCTTAAATTACAAACATAACATTCAATACGAGTCAAGACAGACTCAAGTTACCCATGATGGCATCTTTGGGTTGTGTTCTCTAACTTTGTAAAGCTTATTCTGCAAAAACAAAAAAAAACACACACAAAAAACATGCGCTGGTTTCATGCTGTATTTACAAAACTGAAGTGACCTTTAGAAATGTTGCACT
>NW_007578068.1:1611-78001 GCF_000690725.1 Stegastes partitus | reverse complement strand
CATTCACACCTACGGACAATTTAGAATCACCAATTAACCTCAACATGTTTTTGGACTGTGGGAGGAAGCCGGAGAACCTGGAGAGAACCCACACTGCACGGGGAGAACATGCAAACTCCACGCAGAAAGATCCCGGGTGTCCTCAGCGGGACGTAAACCCAGGATCTTCTAGCTGCGAGGCGTCGGTGCTCAGCAGACCCTAAATTACAGAAATGTTAAATGAAAATGTTGAAACAAGGAACATCTACATTTGTCCATTCAAACACAACATTCAATACGAGTCAAGACAGTTAACCATGATGGCATCTTTGGGTTGTGTTCTCTAACTTTGTAAAGCTTATTCTGCAAAAACAAAAAAACCACACACACAAAAAAAGTGCTGCTTTCATGCTGTATGTACAAAACTGAAGTGACCTTTAGAAATGTTGCACTAATTATATGTCTCTTTTAATTTGGCATAACTTTTGCTATATAGGAATATAAGACAATTCCATTGAATTTTACTTGCATCTAATTTGGAAGCTGCCACTTGAGGGCAGTTGGGCCTCAGAGCAAAAAAAAAAAAGAAGTTCTAATACTGTGTAACTCCTTTTAATCCTCCACTCTTGACAGTTACGGTTCAGAGATTATTTGAGATTATCTATGATTTTCAGTTTTTCTGCATGGCTCAATCAATCACCAGCTGGTTAGCAAACAGAGGACTGATCTCTTTTCTCTGCGCCTCACCTCAGTCCAACCTGCTGTGCTGCTGCTAATGAGAAATCTGATGAGCGATACCTGCAGTCAAAGAAGTCAGACTGTGACTATTTGTCGACAGGTGCTGAACCTGTCGCCTCATAAGGGGACACAGCAGGATCCTGTTGACGGTCTTCAAGGAGATCCCAACATGTAGTGTGAAGTCATAGAGACATGCTGTTCTGTGATGCCGCCGCTTCAGATGTCACTTCCCGAAGCTGCTGGACGGGCTTGAAGTCGGTCTTAGCACTAGAAAGTGGCAAAACCTTCACGGCTCACAGGAGCTGACGGTTCACAGGAGGTGTCGGCAGAGCCATTTAACCCTGCAACAGCTTGTGAGGATGTCTGTGAGAGACACTGACAAGACTGGAACAGAAGGGATTGATTCTAGATGTATTACGATTTATGAATACAATCCTGATGAACAGCTTTGCTCATAAAGTATTTTTAAATTGTTTTGATTTAGCAACAACTACACAAAATATATGTGATGAGATGTGAGCACAACTATCAGCTGTCACCAAAAATGGAAAGAAACACCTACAAAGACATTCTTAAACGTCAAACTATAAAATGAAAAGGTCACAAAAAGGAGCATTAGATTATGATAGCTTTAAAACTGCAGTGCATCATTTTCAGTTTGTGCAGTTTAAGACATTTCACGTAAATTCTGCTGCAGGTCTTCATCTGGTGTTTTTGTTCTTGTAAATCATTTTGTAGCCCCTGTTTAGAAAGCACGTTCTATCCAATACTTCTGCTGGTATAATGTTGTTTCTTTTACTATCTTTAGAGTATGTTTCCTCTTGATTTTTTTACATTTTCATCTCAAAAAGAATAAAAGCAATCTGGTGCAAGCATTATCATCTTGTGACTGTTAAATGAATGTGCTAATGATGTATTGATGTTAAAATACTGCATGAACACAACAAAAGGACAGCTTATACTGTAATTAATTTCCACTTATGGCAGAGAGCATGAAGACAGTCGCTTAGAAAAGATGCGTATTCAAAACAAAGGGGATAACAGGAAGTTAATAGAAAGTGACAGAACTAAATGGACTCGTGATTACAACTGCTGATGGAGACAACTGTTAAAGTGTCATTAGGACCTCACACACAGACAAAGCCCAGCCAGCACCTCAGCTGTTTGTTGCCATGTGGGTGTCAGAAGCAGGCATTAGTGGTCCAGAGGTGTGCAAACCACACAGGGGGAATTAAATCCTCCTGTCGCCACAAAGTGACCCAAGGAAAGAGAGGGTGTTAGGTGTCATCCTCCTGTCAGAGTTTTATTTGTTCCTCTCTCATTTTGACTCGACCAAAAGAGGAACACAAGAACCATATGGTTCACATGAGGAAGGAGAAGTGTTTTTCACAAATAGAGCTCCTAGGAATGGCACTTTTTGGGCAGTTCACACTAAAAGCTGTGTGACAGTTTCACAGTAGACCACAGAGGATGTCACCTTTTCTATGTTTGCTCTGTATCATCAATCAGGTTGGTCAGCACTGCCCACAAATCTACAGGATTAAGATCAGGGCTTTGTGATGGCCACTCCAAAACACTGACTTTGTTGTCCTTAAGACACTAATGTGGTGGTATGCTTAGAGTCATCGTCCATTTGGAAGTCTCATTTCCATTCAAGCTTCAATTTCCTGGCTGATATCTTGAGATGTTGCTTTAATATTTCCACATAATGTTCTTTCCTCATGATGCCATCTATTGTGTGAAGTGCACCAGTCCCTCCTGCAGCAAAACATCCCCACAACATGATGCTGCCACCGATGCTTCCAAAGCCATGACATCATCTGGGCTTTCCCAAGTAGTTTGATGACATAGTAATCTTTGTGTATGTAAACTTCTGACTTCGAAGAAACTTAAATTTCTTTTTTTTGAATTAAAAAAAAATCTCTAAAAAAAATTCTCTCTTTCATTGTTCTGGCATTTAGCAAATGAAAATCATTTAGGTAATCCTAACTGACCTAAAACTGGAAAAGTTTAGTCTGATTCAAGGTCAGACAGAGAGAGAGAAAGAAAAGGTTATATGTCTTTTTATTCAGTGTCTGTAAACTTCTGTGTCTATAGATTTTATCTACAGAGGGGGAAGGTTGTCTTTAGGACAGAATGAGCAAACCAAACACTGGCATTCACTTTTTTTGTTTGTTTTTAGTGGTCGACGTAGGTTCTCCTACACACTTGGAAAAGGAGAATGAGGCAACGAGTGTTCAGGTGGTTACAATCTACAGCTTTCATCTAGATGCTCCTAAATCCTACACACTGGACCTTAAAGCATTTCTTGCTTTTTCTTCATTTCAAAATTTGCATGGTTTAATATGGGTTTGGGAATGTGAGAATGTAGGATTTTGTTTTTAGACTATAATTCTATATGGTATTTTTACCACAGAGCAGTCGATGAGAGGCAGACATTTATGCAAATTTTCAGTTTTCCAATATTCTTGTCTGGAGTTCAGTTGCTGACATTTTCTTGGCACCTTTATCGTCTGCGCCAACCGACACCAATCTTAAACCCTAATAAGGGAAACAACAGATGGAGACACGTTTGCATTCCCGAACAGTTGGAGTGAACAAGACAGCAGATGCTTTGCTTTTATTTTTACGTGTTCTCTCGGCCATTTGGAGGTATGGCAGCCCGAGCAGGACAAAGAGCCAAGGCCAAATATCTTGGCTTTGAGGGGACAACAGCTGGGCGCAACAGACCAGGAAGTTGTTTCACTTCATTAAAGACTCAGCATGAGAGCGGCACAGCTTTTCTAGCTCTCTCCACTCTCTCCATCACCCTGCTCCTCCCTCCTGTCTGTAGTTACACGCATATACACGCCTTCCCTCGCTAATGTCGGTTAGTAGCATTAGCTGGAAATATCACAGTCCATTCACATTACAGTCAGGACAGAGCTGTAGGGCTTTTTTCACATTTTCGTTGTTTTCAACTGGATAGATTCCATCTGTAAACACCAAACCCAAAGGTTGATTCTGAGCACGTTCCATCCAACTTGTTCTCCCTCTTGTCCTACCTGCAGTGTGGCACACAACGAACCTTTCTTTCTGTTTGGGTGTGTCTCTTGTTCTTAGCCATAGTGAGTAGTGACAAGCTCTGTGACCTCTAAGCTCCTCTGATCTGATCCTCCTACAGTGTGAAAGTGCTTCTCTCCAGCGTGAGTCGCTTTAATCTCCTCCACAGTGGATCTTTGCAGAGCTGCCGCTGCTTCACAGCCACAACGACCGATCAGCTGCACTGAGACGTCACCTTCTCAAAGTGTCTGTCACTAATCTCACAGTTTATTACCACTTTGCTTAGTTCCTTCCTTTTCCCCCAGTCTGACTCATTTCCTGCAAATATAACTCTGCTTAATGAAAAATACACCACCGCGCGCTCATCCAACAACCAACCAGTTGTGTCTAATAGCACCAACAAGTCCAAAAACAAACACAGGCCAACACATGTACACACATGTCATGGCCTTTTGGCATCACTGGCCCCATCAGTAATAGTCAATCACTTCATGATTTGCTCATTCAGTGAGTGATGGGCAGATCCCCCCTCAGCACCACAAAAGAAAACACCTGTTAGAATCTGCTTAATCCTAGCCAGCGGCCCTGCTCTCTGGGCTCTTGGGGGCCCGGTCTAATCCGCACAAGGGCACCGGGCCAAGGCCAAGGCAGATTAGACCCCCACCACCCATCAATCCATCCATGCACACACACCTCTCTGAGTCTACCCCCTATAACAAGTGTTTGAATCAGCCTCTTAATCCTTGGACTCGGAGGAGCCCTCCACCCAGCGCACAGCCACCTTCCCCCGCAACCCAAACCTAATCTTCATGCATCCCCTTCATACCCACTCACAGACCTGGCCCAGCCCAGCGCTCACTTACCCCACCTCCCACTCCTCTCCACCACCCCACAACCTCCCTTCCCTCCCCCCGTGGGGCTGAAAGCCCATTGATTTGTTGATTTCTCCTCTTTTGTCTGCGGCCGGCCGAGTGTTAACGGGACATCCAGGGTCCAGAGCACAGTGCCAGGACTTTTGGCATGGGAGATTAAGGTCCTAATCTGGGCATCTGTCAATGTCCAGCCCCCCTTCTCCCTTGTGGCTCTGAGAGAGGCCTTTTCTTGAGTTATTTTCAGAATAAATGAGCTGTTCAAGCTGTAAACTGATCTTTGCCCAACAGGAAAAGAAACCTCATTAGTTCAAATGGTCTCAGACAAACAGCACATCAATACAACGACTTCATAGTCTGCACAAGCAAGCACTTCAAAAAACATCATCTGTTGACATTTGCAAAAGTTCTGTTTATAACTAATGCTGATTTAATGTGTAAAATCAGTCACAATATATCACTGTAACCCCTTAAACAGTTTGGAACAGCATCAAGTGTTGGCCCAGATTATCAAGAACCACCACTAGAGAGGAATGTTATCTAAACTTTGGTCGTAAACACTTTTAAACACTTCTTTAAAAAAAAAAAAAACGTGGCTGAAGGATATTCAGGTCTGCAGTCACTGAGCGAAGAGACACTGCATGTAGCAGGTATCATCTGGATGGGAAGTTCTTGCACTGATTAGGTATCTATTTCTAATTATGTTAGGGCTGTTTATGGTGGACTTTCTGAATGGAGACGAATCCTGTTTTCTGTTGATTGTTTTGGGATTGTTCTTCCCTGTATGTTTACAATTTTTGAAACAGTATGGTAATAAATGAAGTTGTATTGGACTGACTGGATTGGTGTGTATGTCAGAATAAAGACAGGCACAAATCAATGTGCATGATTTATGGGGACAGATCAGTGCCATATCTTACTGTATACGCATCTATGTTCTTTTACCTACACCTGCTTCACATACTCACACGGGTTAGACGTGTCCAGATTAAGGTGTGGTGGTGATAATCTCCCAGTTTGCAAGAAGATGTATGAATGCAACAACACACCAAAGCTACATACTTTATGTTCATTGGAAGATTGACCAAACAAGCACCATCATAGAAAATAGCAGTCTGTCTTCATTTGACATTGAAAACAACACACTAAGATCAATAACACTGCGTTTTCAAATTAAACATTAACAAACCTGAAAAGCTATTCAAAATCAAGAGCAATTACTTCGACAGAGTTCATTTAAATAATAGTGGCTGTTCTATATGTATATTATATTTTACTCAGATGTTCTTGAAGATCATTTGTACAGCTATCATCTTCTGAAGCGTGCTGTATTTGCACAATACTGAGCAATTTGTGGGGGTTTTGTTTTTTGACTTTTTTTGTTTTTAATGATTTTAATTTATAAACCTCATAAATAAAACCAAATGCTAAACTTTAACATCATCAGAACAGTTGAAAAGACTACATGAGTAAACAAAGTGATTTTATTCAGACTTTGTCTCCATCTAGTGGAGAAAAAAATGTACATGGAAGTTAGAATATTGGATTTTCCTGAAGCAAGGCTGAAATTGAAGTTGAAGTGCAGAGAACATTTTGATACAGCAACTTGGACTTTTTTGTGTGTGTAAAATCTTTTTTATTTGTGAAACACGTGAAATGACATGACCAATCATCTGGTCGACCTGGCTCATGTGAAGGAAAAAGACTACAGACAGTCTGTCCCCCCACCCCTTGAGATCAAATATCAAAATATATCCATTGCATAAACACATTTCTGCTCTAGTTTTAGAGCCTGTCTTCCATTTATAAACTAATTAGATAACCATCACAGGTGGCTACAATAAAAATGGTTTAGCTTACATCGCCATCTGGTGGTTCACTGAGACATAGATAAAAATCAGCAAAGCATTTATGCTTAGAAAAGGGTTTGTATATTTATTGAAAAATGTACATAGGAAAGATGTTTTCCAGATGAAAAGATTATATGAACATTTTAAAAGTAGCAAAACAATCTCACTGTCAATTTAAAATGCTTATATATGTAATAGTAGTAAAAAAACAAAAAAGCTACTTTTGTGCGTCATACTGTAGTGACAGCTGTACAGCTACAACACTGCAATGCATCCACAACAATCTGTTCACATTTGATGATGACAAACCACAATAACTTCATTTCATCTTTCAATCGTACAAACAACCTTTCTAAAATCATTCACAGCCAACCATCAGGCACAAAGCTATGGCTTACAACAGCTTTCGGCAAAGAATTTGCATCTTCAATTTTCAGAGATACAGCATCTTCAAGATATGTTTAAGTTTGGATTTGGACCAAGTCCAAAGTTATTTTAAAAAAAGAAAAAATATTTGATTGTTTCCTTTAAAGTCACATCTTTTAAAATCTATCAAAGTTTTTTTTTTCAACTTTTTATAAAATGTCAAATCTTTCTATAACAGAAAAGTGCCGGTTTAAAAATGAATAAAATATTACTTAAACAAGTATACTGCACGTAAACAAAACTGCAATTAAATTGCTCACAGCATGACCTTCAAGATAAACAAGATCAGTGGCAGATTTTCAGAGCTGAAGATCCTGATTGAAGCCACTAATTGGAGATGAGCCTGTCACACGGCAGCAGCTGGCTGACACCAACCTTCTTAGCACAGTCGTTCTGCAGAAACAAAATGCAAATTTTAATTAGCTTCAAGGCCATTTTCTTTACGCAAAAGTTGCACATTTTGGTGAATTTATTTTCTTTCTGAAAGGGTTGATACCACAGATGTCTGTAAGGGAGGATTAAATGGGCAGGCACCTCTAAAGCTCACTAAATGGCACATCACAGGTATGTCTCCATTATTTAATCTGCAGAAAAGGTGCAAAGTTGTGGAACAGCTTGGCACATAACACCAGAAAATCCAGAAAATGTCTTTTTTCACACTTTTTGTATGGAATGTATCTTACAAATGAGGGATAACATAATCCATAATATCCCTAATATATGTGCTCATTTGTTTTCTAAACAAGTCAGGACAGTGAAAAAAAAAAAATCACAATCATCAATGAAACTCGTGTGAGAACATCACCACCTCTCAGTTCTTACCATGTAGTTGACGACATTGATGTGGTAGGGAATCCCACCCAAGTCCTCACATTTCTTCATGTTCATCCTCTCTGGATCTCCAGCAGCCAAGACAGGAAAGTTAGGGTCAGCCTGCAGCACAACAGCAACACACATCAAATGTAGCACAAAACAATGCAAGTACACAACCAGGGGTTCAAGATTAGGGAGTGGCAGGTGGAACATGGCAACAACTAGAGTTTGGTGTGTTTGGTGTTGAAGTTACGCCCATTTATCCAGGACTGACAAGCAGACATGTTTGGTGCAGAACAAGGACAGGTTTTTCAGGAAAAGAAACCTCATACCAACTGTGATGCTTGGTGGTAAAAAAAATGGTGTAGAGTTGATTCACTGGGACTGGGCAGTTTATAGTTACTGACTGAAGTATGAGGTTTGCATTATATCAAAGTGTTTGAAGATAATGTGAGGCCACCTTTTTGAAAGTTGAAATTGAAGTAGACCTTTCAACAGGATAATGATCCTATGCATACTTCCAAACCCACCAAGGAGTGTCTCAAAGAGAAGAAATGGAGGGTTGTGGAATGACTTTGCCAAAGTAGCACCAAAATCTTTTAAGGAATTTTAAAGGAAGAGTGGTCAAAAATTTCAGCTGGTGGACTGGTGGACAATGATGCAAAATGCCTATAGCAAGCTATTTCTGCTCAAGGGTCAAGAGCACTTTTTCTAAAAAAAGACTATTACATCTATTGGCATTTTTTTACTGAATAAATTGGTGAAAACCCTAATTTTCCTTTTGGTTGGTCAAACACTTACTTCTGTATGCACAGTTTCAAAGAGCATCAAATGTTAGCTTGTCCAAATACATCAACATGACAAAATTTTCCAGTTATTATTTCACACAACTGTGATTAATGTGCATAAAAAGACTCCATCAGTGGGATGTACTCACAGGATCCATGTTCCTCTGGATGGACAGCAGGTCTGACATTCTGTCACAGAATCCAGGAGCAAAGTTCTCTGGGTTGATTGCCACAAAACATTGACCCTGATGACACAAAACAGGTAACACTGTGAACTGACCCAATGCAAACAGCAGACAGAGCCCTGACGTAATGTGGCCTACATCAGCGCTTATCTTTTAGATAACAACCGTCAAACACGTAAAACTTACGGTGTACGATTTCTTTGCTTTTCTTCAGTGAGAACTGATCATTTTTTGAACTTTGTTCCTTGTTTACACTGTAACACCATTTTTGTATTTTAACATTGGTACACTGAAAAAAGTGAACTTTGTGAGATGTTGAATTAATTAAATGCACCTATGCTAAACTTAATTAAAATGTTTGTGTTGGTGATTAAAACCTCGTCCACTTAAGTTAGTTATTGCTATTATTAATTATACTGTTAAATTAGTTCCAACATAACTCAGTTTCATGGAAAAAGTTGACATAGCTGTTTGAAGTAAATCCAACAATTTTTTCAGTGTACAGGAATTTTAATTAATTTATTCTAAAATGCAAGAAGTAAGTTGTTTCTTTAGGATAACTGCTTTGTCTTTTACTTTCACAGAGGAAACATGACATACTATATCTTCGTTATCAAAGCAGTGGCTTTTAGCTTAGTTAAAAGCGTTTAAAAAAAGAAGAAGATTTTAGTAGTAAGCATCTATGAACTACAGGAAATTCTTTTTCAACTTATTTCTCAGTCCGTTACAAGAAAACAAGAAGCCAACGTGACGACAGCTACAACAAAAATGATCCAAGTTCCCCTGGGGATGAATCTGTTTAAAATGGGCACACTATGTCCTCAGTGAAACACAACACAGCACCAAAACAAAACGTACCAGGTTGGCAACACGGTCCGTCACCTTCCACGTGCGGACATGTTTGCTGTACTGGGCACCAGCCAGGATACCACAGAAAACCTCCACCATCATTCCCAGACCGTAGCCTTTGTACCCTCCTGAAGGACAGCGATGTAATCAGAGGAGAAATGATGCAATTAATGTCCTGCATCTGAACAATATCAACAGTGCTTTTGTGCATTTCTTGTTTATTTTTCGACTGATGTCCTGAAATCGTTGCAGTGTCCCCTTGTGCTGCTGAAACACTGAAAACACTGTGTGATTAATAAATAATAAATCACCCTGTATTATACAATTAGCTCTGACATTATCATCCCAACCTGAGAACAACTGCTGTCACTTTTATTCTCAGTTTCTACCTGAAAAATCATCACTCCATGAAAAACTATGAGATAATGTGAACATCTGCACAAACAAAAATACACAGATTGGAGAAGCGGAAGGAGAAAAACATTTGGGGCTAGGAAGCACCCAGTTTAAAATAGCTTGTTTGACTTGTTATTTGGGTTTGATCTGGAACTAGTCATTTGTAGCAGGGTTTATTTTTTTTTTGAGTAAATGCAAGTCCAGATTTTGTACTAATTTTTAATTTAAAAAACAAAAGAAAAATGGACTCTGGCTGCACATTGCAGGCAGACAATCAGCTGAGCAGTGGGAAATCAGGGCAGTATTTAAATGATATAATATGAAAACAGGATTACTTTAAACTATGATATTTCAATGTGAGTAATGTTTCAAATTGTAACTATAAGATCCAAGAGGACAACTTCAACGTTTTATCAGAAAGACAAACTGAACTAACAGTTTCATCTGACGGCTTCTTACCTGTGTCTTCATTGCCACCGATGGGCACCAGTCCTCCTCCCCTCAGGACTTTCTTGGGGTCCGTTGTCAGTTTTCCTTGAGGGTCGCAGCCCCAGCCCTGGGGAATGGGGTCTTCACGACGGTCATGCAGCTCAATCTGCAAACATCACACAAAGCAAGAGTGTAAAAGGCTTGACATTCTGTATATGGTACTTTTAAAAACAGTCACAAAGGTTTCGACATGTGACAGATAAATGCACTGAAATCTTGGACTCACCTTTCCAAGTGCTACTGCTGAAGTGGCCATGTCCAGAACAAAACTGTCTCCACCGGCAGCAGGAGCTGCCACACTGAGGGGGTTGGTGCCCAAAGTGCACTGCAGACAGCAGGTTCACAGTGTCAGGACAGGAAAGAGTCTTACACTCAATGTCCTTGTTCACTTATTTCAGCAACATCTTGGATCAATGCACAGTCATTCATTCAGCATGTCATTCATGCTGACATTTGTACTATATCCTTTGTGTAAATACAAGACTTGGTGTCACACATGGCATGCAGTGCAGCTTATTGTACTGAATAAATAACAAATTTACCTCTTTACCACGAGTGGGAACCACCAGCGGGGATGTGTTGGTAAATGACATTCCCTGTAGGGGGGCAGAAAATTACCAAGTAGGTCTTAGACATGTAGTACATTCACTCCAGTCTGTTGTTAATAACAGCAAATGAAAAAAAATGGGTTTAAAATGAACATTGTCTACTGAAACACAAACAAAAGTCAAAAGAGTAACTTCTACACAAAGACTGATGGCACGATTCCTTCACTGTGTGTAAAATGTTTAAGACACTCTGTATGAAACAGAACGTGACAGAAGCCTATTTTTCTGGAAATGCACATAAGGTAAGTTGTTCAGCTGTGGACTGTGTGTTGGTGCACATGCTCACATTTCTGTGTTTTGTGTAAATAGATAGAAATTCAGGGACAAAAAGAATTGATGAATTACAAGTCTGCGTTTGGAAATATGAGTAGAATGACGACACTTGATTCGGCTGGATGTATTTCTTCTTCTCGTCATCTCCGATATGTTGTTTTTTCTGCTTTTGCTGTTGACAGAAAAGCTGTGAGACTTCACTGTAGCCAGGTGATTGTATGAAAACCTTTTTCATAAAAGAATTGAGACTTTGTACATTTGTACAGTTTGGGGCACTGAATATTTTCAAAAATTGAGTCAGAACTGCAAGGCTGCAAGGTGGATCGGTGGTTAGCACTGTTGCCTCGCAGCAAGAAGGTCGCCGGTTCGTGTCCCACTGAGGACAGCCAGGATCTTTCTGTGTGGAGTTTGCATGTTCTCCCCGTGCAGCGTGGGTTCTCTCCGGGTTCTCCAGCTTCCTCCCACAAGGTTCAAAAACTTGTTGAGGTTAACTGGTGATTCTAAATTGTCCGTAGGTGTGAATGTGAGTGTGCTTGGTTGTCTGTCTCTAAGTGTAGCCCTGTGATAGACTGGTGATCTAGCGAGGATTAAGTGGTGTATAGATAATGGATGGATGGATCATGGAGTCAGAACTCCCATTTTACTCATCAAAGTCTCAAAAGTGCAGATAAACGTTTCACTCACAATCATGTTTTCCTTCAGTGCCAGCATGGCGTAGTGTCCGGCAATACCATAATGGTTGGAACCTGAAAGGAACCAAAGTATCATCAAAATGTTATGACCTAACAGCGATGCTTATGTATTAGCATCATTTTATTAATCACATTGTGTCCCCACTTCAGTAAACAGACAGAGTCATTAAGCGTATTTCTAAAACCTATAAAAACGTATTTAGTCAACACTTATTCCTCATAAAGATAATTGTATAGATTACTAACATTTAATCAACTCACTGAATGTTTCTACAGTTACTTGTAATACAATGGTTTTGGCTTCTCCTCCTGCACACTTAACTGTCTGCTACACTAAGCTAATATTGAAAACAGGTAAAACAGTTCCTCTGTGGATGCTCAGCAGGCCTGTGCATGTCAATGAGGAACATCCGTTATTAATGTTTATCCATTTCAGTTTCTTTCACCTGAGCTAATGCTGCAGTTAAAGACATTCAAGTTTCTTCGAATCGTTGCCTACAAATATACAGCAAGCCCAGTGGTACAGAAGTTTAACACACATTTTGTCTTAACTTTGGCCTCCCCATGTAAAAAGGCATCATCCCGTCTGAGATGACATATACACACAGTTCACCATCACAGCATTCTGGACTCACAGATTGACGGGACTCACCATGTGCGACCACCCAGCCAATGCCGACCTCTTTGGCCTTCTGTATGGCCAGATTCATGCAGAAGTTTCCCACCACTGGACCCAACAGGTTCTTCCCATCCACCAGCGCTGTAGCTGCACTTTCCTTCATCACCACTGGCTCACCGTCCTTTGCGCAGATTCCTGACTGAATGTCCTTTACGTACATGTCTGCCCAAAAAATATGTAGATCGTGGCATCAGTTTATTTTGGATGCAAGATGTTTCCTACATCACCAATGTTGTAGTGTTCTCAGTGTGCGTGGGTGGAGCAACATGAGCCTCCCATTGTCAAAATCTGAACATCTTTCTGCACAAACATTCAGTCAGAATAAATTCAATCGCATTTTTTTTAACAGAAGTAGATTTCAAACACACAGACGAAGGGATAAACTTTCAGCATCCCACTGACCCATCCTGTTGAGTCCGTGGCTGTAGTGGCCTCTGTGGTCTCCTTCCACCAACACCTCGGCCAGGCTGCGGGCGTGATGCGGTTGGGTGCCCACGGCCTTCATACACCTCTCAATGAAGCCCTGCACCTCCATCTGGCTGATCAGACATCTGCAGAGGAACAGTAGATGTTAAATCAGCAATAGTTGGAAAAGTACAGATGATGATGATGATGATGATGATGATGATGATGATGAAGCTGTTGCTGCTGGTTTACATCGAAGAAAGAGGGAAATCGTATTTTGATATTGTCTTTTTAAAAGTTGGGGTTTTTCATTTTGAAACAGGTTTCAGGAACATTTTAGAGCTTGATTATAACTTTCTTTTTGTACAATGAGGTCAATCTCAAGGGTTCATTTTGAAGATTCAGGATACTTTGTGAGGTTTAAATCCATGTTGCCAAATTGCAAAATTACAAGAAGCAATCAAGAAAGTGGCAGAAGATTTTTCTAAAACTTTAACTAACTATAATCCTTCCTTTATAAAGAGGCTTTTAACTCAACTTAAGAACTCCTTTTTTGAAATTGTGTCTTTAAGTGTGTGTACTGTCTTCTTTTTTATTGTTTGTTTGTAGCACTTTGAGATTTCTTTTAAATTAAAAGTGCTATATAAATAAAATGTATGTTTGTTATTATTATTATAATAATTACTAAATACTGAACAGAATACCATAAAAGGATGGAGCTTCTTTAGCTTTGTGATTTTGAAGAATAGTCTTAAAATAAGGTTGCTTTCAAGTGAAATTAGGAATTGCTCGGCTTGAACATAAACTCTACTTTGATACATTCTATAGTTGCAGTGCAATTACTTTATTTGTTCAATCTGGTTAATGAGTATGACAATGTGTTGTATGCTCACTTTTAATCTCCAAAGTCAATATTCCTTTGACCTTTTTAAGGTTCATTTCCAATGTTACTGTGCCAATTGGGCTAAAGTTCTCTCTCTCTCTCTCACAAATGTTGGTTTCAGGGTCAGAAAATTTGTTCAAACAGCAAACATGAACAAAACAAACTGTAAATCTGCGTAGTTATGTCCTACACCAAAGTCCCTTCATTGCCCCAATTTTCGTAGGATTTGACTGAATGGATAGTTCCACTGTACTTTAAAGTTTGAAGTTCATCTTTGCAGACATTGCTCAAGCTGCAACCCTATGGATGATGTAGGTCACTGCAGCAAAGCTCTGCTGGGATGACGTTAAACTGTTTCTGCAAATCGAGCTTGGCAGAAAAATTCAGACGGCACGACCACTGCAAACAAACTGCAAACTTTCTCTTGACCTATTACACAGTTAGCCTGAGCCGAGCAAACATGTTTCGAGTACGACATTGCAACAGCTTTTAATGATAAATCAAAAATGATAGTAGTGATTATTTTGCATTACATTCTAAAACTTTTTTGGGAGAAAACTTCAACAGCAGAGTCCTCTCAGTGACAGAAGAAACCGAACCAAAACTCTGCTTCAAAAAGATGTTTGACACGGATTTGCAGAACAATGGTTAAGTCATCTTTAAAAATATCAGACTGTTATCCAGACTTTTTTCACTTGATGTCACGCCTTGCTGTGATACGACAACTTTGGACAACTAATGGGAAGCAGACAAGTGTCTCTGTGTATCATACTGAACATTGTGTTCTTCTTCTTCTCTTTCCTCATCTTCTTCTCTGGTGTGGGACATTGTACTTACTGGTACTCAGCGGTTAGAGAGGGAAAGACAGAAGTCGTAAATTTTGGAATGCATTCTAATTGCGTCCAGATTTGGGCGGCGAGAAAGTTTTTTATGTAATTGGATGTTTGTCAGTTCCTCTAGAAAAAAGACATTTTGTTCTGCTTCACACAAAACAAAAAAAAAACACATGCAAGGCATGACATTTCCCAACACAGAGAACTGAATCTGTTTATTAGATGATATTGACACGTGTTGATTAAAACTCAAATCTTGACACACATTTATAGTTGACATTTCAACATTTCCAACATTTAGGTGCATCCTGAATGAAAATGTGTTGAGATGAACTTGAGAAAAGCCTGTTTTTCACTCGACAAGTTGCAACTGAACACAGATCTCTTTGTATGATACAGGGGGTGCATTCCTCTCAAAATTTAGAGCATGTGCATTTCTGCCCCTCATTAAAAACATGAAAGACGCAGAGGAGAGGACTTCTATTGAGACACCACTGTAATTTTACTCATAAATACAAAAATGTCTCCTACAGGGACAGGTCTTTTATTAAGCGCTACGTATTTTTATTTTTTTTACTTTCAACATATGACTGGAGCTCATACACAATGCTGTGATCTCAAAAAGCCTCAAACCAAGTAAGCTGTGATTTTAACAGTCATGTTTTGTGCGTAGACTCAAAGTTTCGAAGCCTACACCTCAGTTATAAACCAACGTGTTGTATTCAGGATTGTTTTCAACATAGCCGGGATGTTCACGATTCCTCAATATCATGACACAGGCGTGTGTGACATGTTGTGAATGTGCATAACGGTTTAGACATGAGGAGAAATCTCGCTGTAACACGTGAGCTATTAAAGTTTAGTGGTTTCTTAAAATTGTTGCATGTATGATTGACACAAATAGATGCCAGACGCACTTTTAAAGAGGTTACTTCACCAAACAAACACACAGAAGAGGGACAGAGAAGCAACTCGTTTGTTTGTGGACTTAAAGGGGAAAAAGATTAGATGTGACAAGCTGATCAACAGGAGAATCAATACTTTAAAAAAAAAAAAAACTGAATGAATGAGAGCCTCACTGCATTATAATCCAGCAACCTGGTAGCTGAACTTGGGATTTTAGTTTTTCATTAACAAAGAGCTTTTTGGCACAAATTGGTGCACAAAAAGTGTTTGATGCTGACAATTACCCGATCGTCTGCTTAATGCGTCCCACTAATGTTCAAACGAAACCCCATGAAAGTGTATGTTACCATTTTTATTGCGTGTCAGAGAAAAGCAACTTGCTAGAGGCTTGGCTTGTTGCCTGACGACTGGCTTGATCCAAAAAATAGTCTGGCATGCATATAACAGCAGGTTTCCAGCCAGTGTACCGATTAAATAAATGAGATAATACAAAAGAGGTGCTTGCAGACACACGATAAAGCGTTGGAAATCTTCTTTTCTAATTCTTTCTGAGAAATCCAAAGTTCCAAAATGTCTTACTGTTGCTTAAAAGGAACATCATAAAGCTATGTAGGTGTTGTTGAGTGCATTTTCAGCAAAACGTTAAGCTACAACTTAATGTTTTTGACCTTGACCCTCCCTGACACTCTGCTGCAGCCCCCCCATGTACTGATCATTACTTTCCTATATGGCTCTTATGAATACAGAGGGTTACATAATTACAAGTATTCTTGTCATGCACACTGTGAAGAAGAGTTTCTAGTTTCAGTAGCTTGTCCTGCCTTGCAGCTAATTGGCTGCGCTGTCCTTGGTCTTTAATTGGAAGCCAGGCCGGCTCCTACCTGCTCATGGTGACCGTCTTGCTGTGCGCTCTTGTCGGGTTTGTTTCTCTTGTCTCCGGTGGTGCCGGTGATCTGGTGATGTCTGTGGCCCACCAACTTGCTCTTTAAGCCCATCAGTTTTAGGAAACGCCCATTTGCTGCCAGGTATCCTGTCTGTTTCAGTGGGTGTGTTGGAGGAGAGGCTTTGTCTCGTCACACAGGCCCGATGCGGTTTGGCAAGGTATGTGGCTCCGGGCGCATTGCACTTTACTGCTTCAGCGTTTCACACGAGAGAGCTGTACATGATGTACCCGTGCGTAATGCTTCCCAAAAATATTATTCTCATAATGATCTGTCGGCCGCTGAGCTTATTTAGCGATGGAGGGACACCTGGTGAGCGCATCATCCGCCAAGGTCAATGTCCTATCTGATAGTTTTAAAGACAGTACTCCGGATTTGCGCCAAAATTCAATGCGTTCTTTCTGTGCTCATGCGCCACCTCTCCGTCACGTTTCATGAAATACGGCTGTGTAATTGCTGAGAAACACACTGACAGACAAACAAGTTCCAGTTGTCACAGATGTCTAGGCGGAGGAAATGTATAGATTGACTTCCAAAATAAAATCCTGCAGAACATTTCATTATTGCGCACAAATTATCCAACATTTATAAAATCTACTGGGTTCATTCACAAGTTAAACTTTTTTTATACTCCTATAAAACTCTGTGTAAACATATACATATAAAAAAAACTCCAATCCAGTGATGCTGGCTGCAGAAAATGGAAGAAAACCCTTTTATTCAAATATGTGTCTGTGCCTGAAGCTCCATTGTTAGTTTTAGGTCCCCTCAGTCAGTCACAGCATGTTTGACAAGCGTCTAAAAGTCACAGGTTTATGTAACCAGTGAGGGCAGCTTTAGGCTGAGTCGGTTATATAAGACGTATATAAACTATAGGACCTGCAGAACCAGGACAGAAGACGAGAAGTAAAAAGTCCTAATTTAAAAACTTGCCTGTTCCTTTTAGTTACTAGCATCTGTCTCTGATTAAATGTTCTGTACTTTGTGTGCCGATGATGATTGTGGGAGTTGCCTGGCTGTTTACTCTTAACAAGCAAATGCTTGTGGATGCAGGGGGGGGAATGAATAAAAAAAAAACAAGCAGCAACACAGAGATGGCTTTTCAGTTTTCTTCTTGCTGCCTGGTCACATTATATATGATGCTGAAGTGACAGCAAATCTTGTGCAGACCTGATCTCTGCACGAGTTCATTGATTAAACCCCTAAAAACTCGCCTCAGTGTATCAAAGTTATGTGTTTAGAGCTTTTCCCCCATGCAAATATCTTAAAATGGCTTAGATGTAACTCTACAAGTCTAGGATGAGCACATGTATGGGGTCCTTGCCTCTTGCGACAGCTGCTCACCCTCTGCTCAAAGCTGCACCACAGCAAGTTATAACACTGGTTCTGAAGAATAATGATACAGAAAGCCCCACCTTGCAAGCTGACAAGATTGGTTCCAGGTTGTTTTGTGTGTGAATGCCCAGCAGCCTGAATCTGTGTCACTGTAGTTTCCAGGTGGAAATGCTCAGCCGTGGCGTCGGCTGATTATTTAGTGTCTCCAAGCATATAAAGAAAGCCCATATGGACATGTTGACAAAATAAAAACTTGTTTCTCACCAGAGGAGCTTTTGTTAGATGCAACACACATGATACATGGATTTGTGATACAGAAATGTCTAACTGTGATGATTCTTCTGATTTCTAAATGTAGGTTGTGCATTTTTTTGTTAACCATGGGCCTAACAAGCACAGTAACCGTAATCTTTAAAATGCTGTGGTGACACAATGATTGCTCCTCCCTGCACTGTGCACACACAGTTGGACTGCGATATTTATCATAACTACTTATATTCAGCTGAAGCCGGTTGCAGACACTCTTTGAGCAGAATGCAACTCATGTAAAGACGAGACACTGCTGCGTAACAGCAGCGTTGTTCAAAGTCAGAACTGTAACATATTATAAACTGAATAATGTCAGAATCAAAGTACGATAAATAAGCATCTAAGTATTAATGTGGATTAATTAGGATAAAATCTGCATTTGGTATTAAATACAACTGTCAATAAATTTTCATTTTACACACTATGTTTGTAAGAGCTGCAGAACTCTTCAGTTCTGAGGAGACTTCTTTATCACTGAAGAAGCTTTTGGATGAGAAGCGAAATGTCTTGAAGAACCAGAAAGAAAAGTTCAGTTACCTTCTACTGATACTCCTGCAATTACCATGACCTGCATGACTTAGATTCTACACAGGCATTTTACACAAAATACAAATTATTGGAAACCTCCTAAATTAGTAATAATAACAATAATAATCTTTTTTCACATAACCTTACCTGCATAAATTGTCATGGTTTGAGAAGAAGTTAACATTTATTATTATTATTATTATTATTATTATTATTATTATTTGGTTTAGCATAGGTTTTTTTTTTTTTTTTTAAAGTCAGAAAGGCTGGAAGAACACAGCCAGGGAGTCCTTTTCTTCAAAGTCCACAAGGCCACAAGGGGTCAGACACTCACTGAATCAGGGGTGGGTTTTGTAAATGCACATAGTCAAACACACAGTTTAACTTTTCCATTCAATCCAACTTTCATATAATCGTGACACACAACATAATGCATCTCAGATCTGTGCAGTGCTGTGGAGGCATGTACTTGGCACCATAATTGCTATAATTTGGATATGAGTGAACTAATTTAATGCTTGTCTTGGTTAATTCTGGCATTTATGAGACATGAAAGGAAACCAGAAGAAACCTGTATTCTTTGCAGTTTAACTAGTTACAAAAAAAAATCATTAACCTGCTTCATTTTAACAAGTAAAGCTCTCAATGACCACAATGCATTAAAAAAATAACAGTTGCAGGAACTTATTGAGTGTTGTTTTCCTAGAGTGCTAAGCTGTTAGCCTATTTTATTACTGTCTTAGCTTACCTTTAAAACTGGGCCGATGCTGCAACAACAAAGGCTGTGGAAACCAGTCGAACTACTTTACTGCTGATATATGAACACATAATACCAGAAGCCACAAGGGCTTTGATGTGCTTATTTTACATGCACTATAATTATATAGTGGATATAATATTGAAGGGACCTAATATAAATCATATAGAAGTGACATCCTAATCTTTTTAGTGACTGACAGACTTCTCCTGTTGCATTTATCTTTTACATAATGACACCGAACTCTAACGAGGAGATTGCATGAAGACCTTTTCCAAATATGAACTTTGCTGTTGAGGTACAGTGCGCTGGTCCAATGAACTTTGCTTTTTGTTTTGCTGTACGTGGATAATGGGTAAAGATCCCTGTGCAAGCTTGTTAGCATGTACAGACCAGGAGATAAGATGATAGGATGAAAAAATACGAGCCCAGACAGAGCGTATATTAGCAGGCAGTCAGAAAATCAACAACAAAGATGATTGCAGAATCTCAACATCCCCTCTTCTCTGCATACAAATCTCTACTATTAGGAAAAAAAAAAAAATCAGTGTGCCAAAGTGCAAATCAGACCATCTGAAAATATTTTGTCCAGCTTTTATCAAGCGGCCAAAGACCAATTCTGAAAAGTAATGCAATGCTCAACATATACACAGGAACTCATAGTAATCTGTGGAGCTTCCTTTCTGTAAAGTTTTCTCATGTTATTTATGAGCTTTTATGCATGTTTTTTTTTTCTTGTTACTCAATGTATCCTTGTGTTTTTATGGGCTTTTTAAAAAAAAATATTATTATTATTGTTGTTGTTGTTGTTGTTGTTGTTGTTGTTGTTGTTGTTGTTGTTGTTATTATTATTTGATGTTTAGAGCAACAGCCTGTAGCACTGGGCCCAAGAAAAGCTTCTCCTCAAAGCTTACTCTCCACTCAACTCTAAATACAAGAGCAAGCACATATGACAAAACTTGGGCAATTAAAGTTTATTTTAAAACAATATTAGGTTGGTTCATCTAAAAGTTTATTTTTAAAAAACACACATATATATATATATATGATATTCAAATTCCTAGAATACTGGGATTGATTATGTGTTGATACAAATCATCAACTTGTGGCATCGTGCCTTTTTGAGTTTGACCACAGGAAATCTAACTTGCTAATTAATTTTAGAAAACTTTTATTAATGATTGAGTCTATGGGAAGGTTATGTAAGGGTGAATGTTAGGCATGGTTGGGACAGCGGAGGTTAAAGAGTAAGGAGTATTTGTTGACCCAGACTAAAGTGTGGGTGATCTGATTATCTTATATTGTGGATAACCATATTTTAGTATACTCCTCTGAAAAGCAGATTTTAAGAGGAATTATACAGATCGTGTAATTAAATAAATAGCAGCATTTTCCAAACTTTCCGACTCCACATGTACTCTGCAACATACTCTCATTTGATGCACTACACATCTTGGAACCACTGAGGTTACTGGATGCAATGCTGGAAACTTGTCACCTCAAATGAAACCATCAGACAGAGCCCGACTATGGTTTATCTTTGCAATCTTCTTGGTCCGACATTAATTTTTGACCATAAGCTGAAATTGTTGGTGTTTGCTGGTAGTTACTGAAACACAGGTGAGCTGAGACACAGAGTTCATAACAGCTACAATATACGGTTATCTGCCATAACTAACTCTTTATTAATACATTTAAGTAAGAGAGGGTAAGAAAGAAAAAGAAGACAGACAGTTGTTTCACAGCTGGGAAGCCCACCACCTACTGAAGTACTGTAACATGTAATGTAGCATGAACCGAAACACACTTCATTTTGAACGCGACACTAATAGTGTGTCACCACAAACCACATCACCGTCAACAGTGAGTGCTTATGACTAAAGACTGCAGCACTGGAAACAGAGAGACAGTATCTGTAGCCCTAACCCCTACACTTTATCAAATCATTTCAACAATGAACAATAAAAAAGTAAAATGAATAAGGTTTAAACCCCCCAATAGCAACAGCACTGTTGCAGATATGCTGTGAAGTTATACATTGCATGTAACTGCACATCTAACAGTAGTGGTCCACCTCTTTTCAACCTATAGAAGAGTTACAGAAGATCAATTCTTCTAACTATTTTAGAAAATGCAACACCTCAGGGAGCTTGAACCCCTACAGTAGCTCCCCAAAACATCAATAATTCATATAAAACAGAGATCATGATTTAAAAAAGGGCCACAGGTTTGGTATGCCACAGCATCCTGCATACAAAACAAAGTCAGCTACATGGAGAGCACACAGAGCACCACAGCCTGAGTGTGGTTGCAGCCTGCAGTCTTCACACCTGCTCACCCTATAGAGCCTATCTACCTCCACAGGCCTCTGCTGTAGCGAGGAGCTCCCAGAAAGAGCGGGGACGAGTTAGCGTCCCTCCCCCCTCCCTTCCCTTCCCTCTGCAGCGCCGACTCCTATCCTATAATTCTCCGCAGCTCAGACATCTGTAAGCATTTCTGTCAGACCACAAGAGGAAAATAGAAAGCTGGAAGCTAGAGGCTGTGATTTGGGTGTGTATAAATAAAGTTGCGAGCAAAGGAGAAGCTGCTAATGGGAGTGCAGAAGGTGGGAGGTCGGGACACCCGAAGGCATCAAAGAAGAGACGTGAGGTGGAAGGAGGACAAGTGGAGCCTCTCAGAAGTTTCATGTAGGACTAATGTCTGAATTGCTTAAGTGGGTGTGTTTCACATAGTACAAGCTTGATGACACTCTTCTTAATGTGCATCACTATGTACGGTATGAGGTGGAAATGATCAATTATGCACCAAAAAATACGAGTTCTTTAAGGATTGTGCAACCTAAAACCACAGCACTTCAAAACACTGTTAGCACAGAAAGACCTTTTGGACAGGACATTTTAGGAGCCCTGTTTAAGCCATCATATGTCATTAAACGCTCTATCTCTATCTATAGTGCTTGTTCCATTCCTGGAAAAAACCTGCAGCATTACAACCTACGGAAAATGTTTTCTCGTCCGCCTTCCCGAAACATTTGCCCTTCAGTCTGTAATAATTCCTGGACTGTGATTGAGTGTAAATGGGACATGTCCTCCCGCTTGCAGTCCTGCACTGCACGTGACTCCTCTGTAGTGGTCTGCCTGGGCGGCCCTGCCTCACAACTGGAGGGCACATTTGCAGTTTCCTAAAACGGGCTGTTCTGTATATAGCTGGCAGAGCAGCAGGCTCACAGCTGGGATGAAACCAACCGTGCCTTGCCCTGTTCTTCCCTCAGACCCGCCCCAGAATCAGAAACCTACGAAGCCCAAAATGATCGCTTTAAAGCTGGGTGTAGGTGCAGCAGCAGAACCGCAGGAGCCGTTTGAACGGACGTCTCTCCGTTCTCGCGTTCATCAGCTGTGAGGAGGAAAATCTAAAACATGTTCGTAGATTTTTGAAAATGGTGAGAATTTTGTAAAGGAGAAAATTTAGGCTTATTCCTTTTTCAGTGTTATACTGAGTTAACAGCATCTGGTTTATTTCGCTCACTTACAAGAGGTTTACAGTAAGATATTGAAAAATCAAAAAAACTTAACAAAATACTAGAAAAAATACATGAATAATGACAAAAATAGATGTATGCTGTAACAGTAATAACATTTCAAACTGATGAAAGGTGATAATAAATGACTATCGATGGGAGGTGAATGTTGATTGTCCTTTTTGTAAAGTGGCTTCTCATCATTGCGGCATTCAGACATTGGCTCCACAGTTTTCTGTTCTCGCTGCTCTTTTTCTTTCTACCGTGACTTAAGATAGCTGTCATTCAAATTCCACTCAACATAAATACAATAAATAACAAGAAAAATGAAGCAGAGTAGCTGCTTGCCCAGTCTCCCAACCTCGATTCACCTCCAGTCATTTCCATCTTTAACATATCACATATTTCCTATGTTAGGCTTGTTCAGTCTTGAATCAACTTCACATCTCAATGACCATTTCCCACTAAGGCTGACATTACAATGAGCAAGGTATCGATACTGTTACGTCAAATCCCAAGCGCCAAACTGCCGTATTGCTTTTATTGAACAAGATAAACATTTGTTAATAGTTTTAGATTCAAAAATCTTTTTTTTTTTTTTATACGTAACTCTTAGATACTGGTTGAATTTCAAATATTTGATGTCGCATTCCAAAGAGGACATTCTTGTAACACTCAAACCCTGGCTTACTTTTCCTTCTCACTAATTAGTAGTGTTTTAGTTCTGAGCAGAGTCCCAACTCCCATGTAGAAAAGGAGCACTAAGACTTTTATCCTCTGAATCAAATCAAATGCCCTTCTCGACAGTTAGTGTGAATGCGTTGAATTTGAGATCTGTTTGCCTCCATCTACCAACTGAACAGCTTCATAAAGTTTTGGAAACCATCTTCTCCAAAGAAGTCAAAGGAGCCCTGAGAGGAGCCGAGGTGGACGAGCAGGAGGACGAGCAGGACGACGGCCAGAAGTGGAATCAACAGGTTCCAGCCGGCTGCCAGGATGTTGTACCATTTGGCTTTGTCCGAACACTCCTGGGCCAGCTGCAGGTTGCCCTGAGTCTTCTGGTCCCTGGCCTACGAAGACATGAAGAGTCACTTCATTTTCATAATCGGTGCAAGAAAGCTGGAAGCAATAAAACTTTGCCTCTACTGCATTAAAATGAAAAAAATCCAACAGACTGTAAATACTGAGAGGAAGAAAAGCAAACAAAGGCATGGTATAATGTTCTATTATGGTTTTGTTTACAGACAGTTCATTGCAGGTTGTCCTGCAATTCAGATTCAAGGCTGACCGAGGCCAGAGTGATACGAGTCCTTGAGCTGCTTCTAAGTGTATCTATGTATTTTGGAAAGGACGGGGCAGAGTCTTTCCCCAGCACTCTCTAATTTCCCATGAGTACTTGCCCATTAAGAAGATGCCAATTACGCCATTTTTAACTCCCCATACAAGCAGCCAGTCACTGTCTTTAATTTAAGTGCTGAGCAAGTAGTGGGCCTGTGATTCAGAGCTACAGCCTATGTAGGAAGAAAAAAGGGACTTAAATAAAGGGTATACACCCTTTTGTGGGGACTTTATTCAGGTAGCCATACAGTGTTTCCGATCCTGCTTTGCACATGGCATTTTCAAGGATCTTTTAGCTGTTTTTTTAGGGAGTAAAGGTTCTGTTTTGGTTTTTGTTCCTGTTTCTTTGCGGCCCCATTCCTGCGGTAAAGGGCACAGCAACTTTCTACTGTGTGTGTCTTCTGACCAGGGACAATAACAGTTCTACAATGTTTGTAATACAGTGGTGTGTTCCATTTTCCATACATGTGAAATCCAAAGATTTTCCCAACAGGACATTTACACAATTGAAACAGTCTTCTTCCATGGTTGTTGCTCAAGTCTTGCATTCAGAATACCAATTTTTCTGACTAAGAAATAATGACTGGGTCCTTCCTGTTCTTTTAGGGATTGTATTGTTCTGCTGCCATACATCTGAGCTTCATTCCCAGTGTGGGATTTGCCACAACATGCCCAATGTTTTATTGCTGTACTTGGCAACTCAATCCACCTTTTGTCTATTATTGTCAGCTAGCTTTGCATAAAGCTTTGGATAATTACAGCAATGTTCTTTTGGGGTATTAGCTGCACAAGACCAACACTAAAATAATCTAATGTTGTGTTGGATGTTGTTGACCAGTTGCAAAATGGTTCCATTGTTTCTACCTTTCATGTGAGTTCAAAGGTAGTTTTAAGGTACAACCACTGATAAAGACTAGTTGTAAAGGAAAAAGCTAACTGAAAAAATGTGTCAGATGAAACCATTTTCAAGGACAGTGAACAATAAATTGGCATTTGTGTTGTCGGGATCCTTCTGAGTGCATCAAACTGTTCAGACTCTTCGTTGTCACACCTCAGTTTGTTTCCTGAATGTTGCAACGTTTCATAGAAATGGCAGAGACTGACACAAGTGGAACAAAAGCAAATAAAACAAAAGCACAAGGTCTCACCTTGATGGAGTAGACGAGCGCCATGAAACCCAGGCAGCAGAAGTTCACATACAAGGTGTTGCACAGCGACCAGACTAGATAGTCCCGGGGAGGATTCTTGCCGCTGTTGCCCATGTTGACCACAGTGGATCCAGCTGGCTTACGCGCAGACTTGCAGTTGGTGAGTGGGGTGCAGTCAGAAGGGAAGTTGTACGAATGGTTGTCCATGGTTGGCGTTTAGAGAGGAGATGGATGTCGCTGTGTAAATAGTGTGAACTTGTTAGCCTTCCAGATGCTCGGCCTCTTTTTTGAAAGTAGTGCCCCCCTCTGTGTGAGATGCTTATAAAGGCCCATGAGGAGGGAGGTGACAGGGAGAGGACGCATGGGCAGGGTCCTTTAATACAGAGCAGGTCTGTCATTATGTGGTGAGGCCTGAGAGAGACTGAAATAGAGATAGAGAGAAGAAGACAGAGAAAAAGCTGTATGAGAGAGAAGACTGAGAAGTTGCAGCAAATAGATACATGAGAGCAGATCACAGTTTTCCATCAAAGTGTCCTTAACCTCAGCTTTCTTAGAGATGGAGGTGGTGTGGATCAGGCTGTTGAGTTGGATGGTGGCAGTATGGGGTGTAGGGTGAAGTGCTGTCTGACTGAGGCCCCTGAGGGAACTGAAAGGGTGAACACAGGTCGGACATCTGTGATGACTCTGATGCGTCCATTAGGTTTTCATACCCACATTCTGGGCAGAAATCATCAAACCTGGACACTGATTTGAAGCTGAAGCTCAAACCAATTAGTCATTTCAGTAATTTGTTTATGCAAAAGTGCCAAACATCACCAAACTTATGGATCTATTTTTCAGCACAAATTCGTACAGTTACTCACTTTGGAGATTCCAAGTTCAGCCGCAGTCTGCTGTTGATGGACGCTGAGGATCCCCACTGGGAATTACTCATAATGTTACAAAAATCCCCAGTTACTGGTAAGATGTAGAGGAAAACCCGCTTGTCTAGCTTTCTCCATTACACACACACAATTTCAGGATTTTATTGTGCTTCATCTAGCAGCCACGGTCTTAATTACACATAACTTTAGGCCTTAATACAAATTCAAATTGCTTAGTCAGTTAGCCAGTTGAATGAATGAATGAATGGGGAAATTAGGTCTGGAGACTAAAACTGGTTTTTTTTGTACTAAGCTGTGTTTATTTCTGCTGCAAAGTTGGACATTTTTTATGGAGATGCAGATGGTCAGTGTAAACCTTCCACTGGCCACACATTTCATATGGCTTTCTCCAATACATGTTACCATTTTCACTACAGGGAACAACAACAACCTCCGAGCGAACAACCTATCATCCTGATAATTTCAAGTTTCATCCTTCTAGGTTTTTTTTCTCTTTTTTTTTGTTGCTCAAGATGATTATGAGGCAAAAGCACTAAATGTACGGTGATTCCCGACATTGAAACCAAACTGAAAGAACTCATTGTGATTATTGAATAAACATCAGATTTTCAACCGTAACTGACACTGAATCAATATTGATTCAACGTCACCTAAAAAGATGGTCTGAGCTACATTTTGGAGGATTCAATATTGAAACAATGTTGGTGACACAATATGGAATAAACCATAATCTAAAATACAGTCTATACCTACATTTCAGCTCTTTCAACACTGAAATGTTTAAATATTCAATAACTTCTTAGTGCTTTGACATATTTTTCTCAACACATAAAAAAATTCTGACTTCCTTTAGCCTGGTTTGAGTTTTTCTTTGCTCTGTGTTAATTTACTACTATTTTACTACAGTAGTATCAAAAACCATAAGTATTTTTAAATGGATTCTGTCCAACAGAGTGTTATTGTGTTGTGCAAAAGTTTACAGATATTTCACACCCAATGAAAAAGTGCTAAACTATTTCTGTTTGTTTATCAAAGGCTAGAAACTGTGTTTACTTGTAAAAAATAATTTCATAATTTTCTTTTTTTTGTTGTTATCATGATTTTGCATTGCTGAATATTACCTTATATTTAACTTTTTTCCTTCACTGTGGTAAAAGTGTCTACTAAGTCCATGACCTGTCAACAACTTGAAACAGAGGATTTTTATACTGCGGTATTTAAGATGACAGTTCTTCTAACACTTTTGACATGAAGCTGACCATGTTGTACATCACACTGTATAGACCAGGGGTGTCCAATCCTGGTCCTCGAGGGCCACAATCCTGCATGTTTTAGATGTTTCCCTCTTCCAACACACCTGATTCAAATGATCAGGATTGTTATCAGGCTTCTGCAGAGATTGATGATGAGCTGATTATAAATCTCAGTCTTGGCTCGTATCTAGAGCTGTCCAGTAAATGTGATGTTATTTTGTTTTACAACAACACTGTGAAGCTCTGCTAATCATTAAACTCAATAAGTGCTAATTAGACATATTAATGTGAGTTAAAAAAAAAAAAATCAGAAGAACTTAGTGGGGCTGCAAGGTGATTAGCACCGTTGCCTCGCAGAAAGAAGGTCGCCAGTTCGTGTCCCGGTGAGGACACCCAGAATCTTTCTGTGTGGAGTTTGCATGTTCTCCCCGTGCAGTGTGGGTTCTCTCTGGGTTCTCCGGCTTCCTCCCACAAGGTCCAAAAACATGTTGAGGTTAATTGGTGATTCTAAATTGTCCGTAGATGTGAATGTGAGTGTGCTTGGTTGTCTGTCTCTAAGTGTAGCCCTGTGATAGACTGGTGACCTGTCCAGGGTGTCCCCCCATGACCCTAGTGAGGATTTAGCGGTGTATTGATGATGGATGGATGGATGAATGGATGGATGCATGGATGGATGGAAGAACTTAGTGTCTTGAAGCTGTCAAGTAAATGTTGTGAAAACCACGACTCAAAATTAAGAGTGTTGGTCTGTGTTTGAAATTCTACACTGAGTGTGTGTATTCCAGCTGCTTCACCTTCCCTCCTCCTCCACAGGACTTGCTGTATCAGTGTTCTGGGACCAACGTCCACACTGGCTCTGCTGCTGCTCCTCGACCCAGTAAGACCCCTGGTTAACCACACACACTCTGAACGTCTCCACTGTTGGGTTGGAGCAGGTTTAATTTTATCACTGTAGGAGAATGATTCTCAGTGATGGAACAGACTACAGCTGTAGTACAGATTTCATACCTATAGTTTAATAGTGGAGATTATTCACCAAAAAGGTTGATAACTTCAGATAGAAAGTCAGATTTAGAAGTAAAATTCAATTGGGAACTCATCTAAGGCTGCATTAGGGCATTCATTAGTCTTGTGGTCATCCAGTTTTCACATGTATACAAACTTCTGAACTCTGTGACCCTCAGTGGAAATCTTCAGACACATGACATCTATTTAACTGATAGATGTAGATGCTCCACATGTTTATACTATTGCATCTAAAATAGAAGGTAAATCGTCCCACCTGGTGGACAGATGACACCACTGCAACTTGTCAAATCAACACTGTGTTCATTTGTTTCACCAGAATGTTTCTGTGACTGAGATCCCTGAAGACATGAAACAGAATTTGTGACCAATCAGGTTCCTTTAAGCTTACACACTCTTTATACTATCTAACATGTGTATCTGTCGCTCTTTATCTGTTTTTGGTTTAATCAACCAAACAGCTAAGCTAAAGATAAAGTTGACGTTTACATTGAAAATCTCTGTTAACCTAGTTTTTATCTTTAATTAACATTTCCTCCACACAGTGGTAACGTACACTCCCTTTCTACTTCTGTTTTGTTTCCATAGCTGTTTGATTAGTAAATTGTGTCATCTTGTGAGTTATCAAAGTGCACAACTAGTTGAGTTCAATTAACTAATCTTGAGTGTAGTATAATAGATTAGAAAAAGTGTCAGCTTCTGATGCCAATTTTACCAAAATACCAGCAGAAGCTGTGAGACTTCTCATTTTTACAATAGTCAGTATTAAAAAGTATCTACAGATGTACAGACTGAATCCTACATTCCTTTATCATGGTTGGATTTATTTGGATTACTAGGAAAAGAAACAACCATCACTTCATTTACCATGTATATAAGACGCACAGCAGGTTTACACGTTTGTATTCTCAAACCACACAAAACTAAAGTCTATGGTTAGTTTTAACTTTCTAACAGTGCATCCTGAGAATTCTGCTTAGGATTCAAGGATTCAAGGCCTTTATTTGTCACAAACACAATTATACATTGTATGACGTGCAGCAAAATTCATTATGCACCTTATGCGCTACTTTTGTTTCCTTTAAACCTAATTGAAGGGTTTGAGTGAACTCTTGGATGTTCATTTATTCAACTTATTATAAGTCAAAGTGTCTCAGGTTACAAGAACTCATGTTTTTACATTCTTAAGTGGTCTGAAAACAAAAAAAATAGGTAAAGATTAGGTTTAAAGAGAAAACAGAAAAGAGAAAAACACAAAAGACAACATTTGCAAAAAGTAAACTAGAAAAGATGCATTGATTTCACTCAATCATGGCGTGTATAGCACATCTTATTTTTTGCTTTGCATGCTTCATACTGGAGCTGCTTTTAATGTAGTATTCTAGTTTCATAGGGTTAACACCATGCAACAGGGTTTTTTTTTATCCTAATAAGTATAAATACTCAAGCAAATTGCATCCAAAAAGTGCTGTTACAAATAAAATTTGAGTCAAAAATACTTCAATACATTCTAAAAACAAAAAATAAACTGTGCAGTGCAGTTTTGCCTACCCTTTACCAGATCACGTATACATTTGATCACTTACGCAACAGTGTTAAAGACACTTCTTTTTTTTTTTTTTTAACTTCCCCATTCATGCAGTTTTACAAGGCAGTGAAAGCTACAAAGCGCCCTTCATCAACGCTGTCACATTTATAGCTGTTGTGATTACATTACGGCTGATTGGGCGAGCCCGCGTCACGTGACCGTCCTTCGACAGGAGTTTCCACGACAGCTGAGTAGCAGCTAAATGCGTCTTTTCACCTGTAACATTCATCCTTTTTTCTACTCCTGTGAGACCGACTCGCGCGAAATGGGAGACAAGAAGAGTCCCACGAGGTAAAAAACTTCCGCTCGTAACGTCTGCGCGGACACTTTTAAAGCGGCTCGTCGGTGAGCGGCGGAGCTCGGTGAATGGATGAAGCTGTTTCAGTGAAGTGTTCATGGCGGCTGCTGCTGCTTTAATGTGGGGCAACAAGCCTGAGTAAAACCGCTTCACTGACCGACTCCCGAGCAGGAAATATCTCCTCGAGTGTCGTTTGTCTCGCCATGCGGTCGTTGTTTTTTTGTTTGTTTCTTTTAACCGAACGGGTAGTTTCCTCAGTGTTCTCATTGTAAAATTGTCCGTGTGTGTTTGTTTTGTTTCTGTGTGAAGGCCAAAGCGGCAGTCCAAGCCCTTCTCCGACGATGGGTACTGGGACTGTAGCGTCTGCACGTTCAGGAACAGCGCCGAGGCGTTCAAGTGCATGATGTGTGATGTCAGAAAGGGGACGTCGACTCGGTAAGATGCACTTTAGCTGTTCATTTTTAACCATCAAACCACCGCCGGACTGTTTTAATGGACCTCAGCTGTGTGTGCAGATACCGAGTCTCGCTTTGACAGAGATGCGTGATATAAATTGCACGATAATAATAATAATAATAATAAAAAAAAGTACACCCAGTCGCAGGTTTATTAGGTAATGTCTGTTTTAACAGCCCTGCAATAAATCTTCTCTCCTTGAGGGTTATAGTATACTAGAGGCTGGTTCATTCAACTTTAGGCACACTTCAGAGACCGCTATCAGGAGCTTATCTGTCACTGAGGTCATGTCCTCAGTAGTAGTCTGGGTATTTCAAAAAAATCTATGACATTTCTTTAAGCTTTGACATTGTAGTACTTTGTGTGTTCAGAGAATACAGTCGTCCTCTTATTATTCATGCCCTTCCTTTAAAGAAGGAAAAAAACAGCTATCAGTGAAATAAGTTGAAATTGACAAAAGTGATAATAAATACAAATTTGATGAAAATCATGACATTGCTTTTGAATTGTGGTTCAACAGAAATATTTTTTTAAAAATTACAATAAAATAAACACAAGCATGATGGGACCTGTAAACTGATATTTTGTTGAACAACCCTATGAGCCAATCACTGCAATCAAGTGTTTTCTGTAACTCTCAATCAGACTTCTGCACCTGTTGACAGGTATTTAGATTTTGGCCACTGCTCATCAGCAAAGTGCTCTAATATGTCCGGGACAGTTTTTTTTTTTCTTTTTAATTATTCTTTTCAACCACAATTCAAAAGCAATGTCCTAATTGCAAAATTATAATTTAGCAAATTTTTTATTCATTATTACTTTTTTCAGTTTCTACTTATTTGAGTGACTATTGTGAATTTTGCCTTTTCTTTAATGGAAGGTATGAATACATTTGAGGACGACTGTATACACCTCGACTGTTGTTTGAGAGAAAGACGTATTTTGCTTATTTACAAGTACCACGATGAAAGGAAGTATTAGAAAAAAAATCAAGTGCAAAAGAATAAATCGCATCACAGAAGCCAAAATGAAGATAATGAAGTCGTTCACTTGTCTGTGGCATTGAGAGTCATTTGGCTTCTCTTATACTGTTGTTCACCATTTTGTTGTGCATTCTACAACCACAACTTCACTTGGTTTTCATCTAATTACCACCATGAATAAACATTTGCTATGGCTCTTATTCAAGTTTTAAGGTAACGAGTGATAGCTTTGTTTTTTTTGTTGCCCATGTGAAATTAATAATGGACTTGAAAGTCTACCCACACTTTGTTTTATCATTACATTACAGATTCTGTATAAATGTAATCATTGCAGAACTGCGTATATAGTATTGGAAAGGTGACTAACGTTTCCTCGTTTGCTTACGAGTCAACCAGGACTCCATTCATTCCTATTAGAACCTCTGTGATCTCTGATGTGTCTGCAAAACTCCTCCCTCCACTTATTTTTCTTGTATGTTAGACATTTTTACACTTTTGCGTTAGATTACAGAGAGACTGGACTGTGTGTGCCAGGAAGTTGGATAAAATTAAATGGCTAACAGGCCGCTGTTTGGCTCTGTTGACAGTCCAATTGTGTAAATGTGAAGTTAGAAAAGAAACTTGCTTAGCTAGTTTAACAAATGCTCGCTTTATAACATAATGAGAACACATATATTGTAGTGGTTCCTACATTCTATCACAAAAGGTTTCACTAAGCTGGCTCCACATGTGGCAGAACAACTTCCTTGATTGTGTCTCGGCATGTATTATCAGCTGGGTTTTTGTGGCAGTAGTGTTTATTACAAATATTCCATAAAACTGGATGGTAAAATCAAAAAGTCTCAGACTAGACTGCATTTCGTGACGTTAACCACAAGGAAACACAGTCCATATATTATACAAACTTTCGGACACAAAGCAAAAGTGTGTGGAAACGAGAGGCATTCACTGATAAGCTGATGTGTTGAATTCAGTGTAAGAGGTGGCAAAATGCAGCGGAGCGTTTTTAAATGTAATTCTAAACCACAAATAGGTTCACAGGTTGTCAGTCTTTTCACACTGGCCACGAAGAGATCTCTTCCTGTCAGGTTTTCAGTCAAAGAAGTGGGAGACAAAATCCACAGTCTTAGTTCTGTGCAAAATGCATTTTAAAGTTTAGCAGAAATTAATGTGAGGCTTGGACAGTCAGATTTACTTAAATTAGACCAGGGGTGTCAATCTCAAAAACACAGTGGGCCAAAATTTAAAACCTGAACAAAGTCGCGGGCCAACATTGAACAAATTAACCTTTTAATATGGACCGAAACAAATTTTGCTTTAACATTGAATATGGAACAAGCAACGCTTATTACCATACATTATATATAACTTAATAGTGGAGACATGCAAAATCAAATTATAAATAAAAAAACACATCAGTGGCACAGTGACAGTTGTAGTGTGAAGACGCTATGCCTACTGTCACAGAGGAGAGGGAGTTTCTGGGTCCTGTCCTGATTGACGCGCCAAAACAACAACAGGGCATTGTGGGATTTGTAGTATTAGCGGTGAATGCGCTGTACAGTATAATACCGGGGGCAGCTCTAGTAGTCATTTGGTATTGTCTCGCGGGCCAAATATAATTACAAAGCGGGCCAGAGTTTGACACCCCTGAATTAGACTGCCATTTCAGAGTTGATCCTGTGGTGTGAAATTCCACCTTTATGTTACTGTGCCTTACTTGTTGCTCAAAAAGGAAAAACTGTCCAGGAAAACAGAAGCAGGACATGACATGTTTAATATTGTAATTTTAGTAATATTCCCACTTATTCAGACTGCTACAGGTAGCAGCCGGCCATGTCTGCTGTGCATTCCAACATAGATTGCTCTTCGACATCTGCTAACAAATGTGTCAATATCTATTGACTATGTGAAACAACCACCTCTGAGCAGCCTACACACCGAAAATGTCAAGTTTTGATTTGGATTGTGCAATACAGAAGGCCTGCCTGGTTCTTTTGGTCAAGTTGCCTTTTTGATGACAGTGCTAACCTCCTTGCATGCAAATTTTACGTCAAATTATCCTGTTTTGCACATGCATTGTCGCTGCATCCTTCGCTTGTGCATCGTCTCCTGGTGTTTAACACGAGGGAATGCATTTCTTTAGGGATGGATGGATGGTTAACCGCAGCCACAGTAGAGAGGCTACTCAGAGGCTCACAGTTTCTACTGTCCAGTTTTATGGAATATGTGCATGGAACATTACTGTCACTAAAACAGGGGAGAAATAGGTGAGGAGGTTATCCTGCCATATGTGGAGCCAAGACTCTGTTGGAGGATGTAAGAACCACTTCAGTATTTGTGTTCTCTGCATCCTGCACAGCTGGCAGCCGTTAAACTAGCTAAACAAATTCTGTTCTAATTTACATGATGTGACTCCACGTAGTCAACAACTGATCACTCCAATTTGTTTTTTAACTTCCTGGCACACACAGTCCGGTCTCACCGTAATCTACAGCGAAAATGAACATTTTTCAACATACTCAAGACAAAATGGAAAGAGGAGGTTTGCAGACACATCGGGGTTCTCATAGGGATGAATGGAGTTTCGGTTGATTGGTGTACAAACACAGACCTGTGTTGAAATTAAGTGTAAGCCTCATTACACTTAGGACGATTGAGATTGGTTTAAAGAAACCAGCAGGTTTTTTTTCCCCCCTTCAGCACAATGATAATGAGGTGCATCCAGACCATTCTCCAAAACCACCTTACACAAGACTATTTAAAGGCAAAGTCAGCAATCGTAAATCAGTACGTATGCTGTCAAATTCAGCGAGTATTTCCTCGTGGTCTGTTGGCTATCCATCCTGTGTTTGTATTGATAAAATTCCAGCGTTTCTACACAGCCTTGGCTCTGTAAATGATAAATAATTTGGTTTGGACTGATTTGTTTAACATTATTCCAGAGTTTATCGTGCACATTTTGTGTTTTTCTCTTCTGGATGCTTCAGATTGTGCTTGAGTGGAGAGGAGGGGTAGTGGGAGTGGCAGGAATGGTAACTCTGGCTCATACTAATGATCTAAACATACCAGCTAGCTAAATATCAACAATCTTCCTCCACAGTCAGACTCCACCTGTAACCTTTTGTCAACATTTTAAGGAGCTATGGTCAAAATCAGTCAGAAATATGCATTTTATTTAATCAAGTGAACTGGTCATACCGAATGCACACACAGTTCCGCGTTGTAAAGCACATTCTAACCCTACTTGCAGGTTCAGTGATTTAAATATCACAAAGCCAACATCTGTTTTGTTTTTTGTTTTTTTCAGAAAACCACGGCCTGTCTCTCAGCTGGTTGCCCAGCAAGTAAATCAGCAGTTTGCACCACCAACACATCCCAAAAAGGAGAAGAAAGAAAAATCAGAGAAAGATAAAAGCGATAAAGAACCTTCACTGAAAAAGAAAAGCCATAAAAAGATGAGGTAATTGATTCATGCTGTCAAAAGAAATGGCTGACTAGATCTTGCTGCTGGTTTTTTGACACCACTTAAATATTGCAGTGTTCTCTACTAGTTTCTTTCACATCCTGTTTTCTGTTTGTCTCGTCACCAGGCCCCGGTTAAAAAACGTAGACAGGAGCAGCGCCCAGCACCTGGAGGTCACAGTTGGAGACTTGACTGTAATAATCACAGACTTTAAGGAGAAAGCCAAACCCACGTCCACTTCAACGAGTGCTGCCTCAGCAGACCAACACAGTCAAAGCGGCTCGAGCTCCGATAACACTGAACGAGGCGTCTCCAGATGCTCTTCGCCCCGCGGTGAAGGCTCGTCGGTCAACGGAGAGACGCACTAACCTTCAAACCTTCACACTCCCAGTCAGCACAACCCCTTCTTCTGCACTCTCAACAGCCTCAACCAGAGATTAAACTTCAAAATGCACGTTTTTTGTTTTTTTTTTGTTAATAATACTATAAATGCCAATCATGATAGCATTCACTTTCCAATTTGGGGTTGTATTTTCCACAGCCTTCCCACGGCGATAAGGAATTCAGGAGTCAGGATGCTGTATGCTGCACACTCAATACTCAGAGAACTGATGCAGCAACTCTCATCATGATGAACTGAGAAAAGGAACAGTAGCATTAAATCCCGGATGTCGGGTGTTGTGGTAACTCGCGATTTAACACCTCAGCGTCGCGTCGGCATCACATTCAGTTGGTCGTCGCTGCACAGAACACACGATGCATTATGAAAGAAATGTGAAGAAGTCATCTCAGAATTGTAGTTTATCCGTGAATTCATTATTTGCACTTAATGGCATCCTGTGTTCACCATAACATTGTTTTTAGCATTATTTCTACTTTGCCATTATCAGTAATCCTAACACTGTTGGTTACTGGCCTTATCCAGCTCTCATTTTTACAACATTGGATGCAATAATTTGTTTTACTGTCTAACGTTTGAGTACAAATATTGAACAGTTATTCTAAGTCTGCTTCTCCTTCACTTGGTAGAGTTAAGCATGATTTAATCTATAGAATGGTTTATATTGTAAAATAATGTTGAATAAAATAAGATGTAGATACTTGAACATGTTCTTTTTTTAAATACTTTTTCTACTGTTGAAGCACAGTTTGGAGGTACTTTCATACTTTCACTTGCTAGTTTACATTTTTATCTGCCTGCCTACAGATTAGACTGTAATCCACTGCATTTATTAAACAGAATTGGTGCATATTAGGATTTTACAAACAAAACACTGTTATTATCTACAATGTGATTCATTAGTACATTAAAAATGCTGCTTAAATGCATCAGTAGTTATAATCAAGTGATGCATTTACTCTCGATGCTTGAAGTGCTTGTTGAAAGCAGAAGTTTACATACACTTCATAAAAAGACCAAACCTTTTTTTTTCTCTCTCTCTCTCTCTGACATTAAATGAGACTAATCTTTTCCTGTTTTCAGTCAGGTAGGATTACCAAAAGAGAACTTTACATTACTTTCTTCAAAGTCAGAAGTTTACATACATTTCCTTAGTATTACCTTAAAACCGTATGACTTGGGTAAAATGTTTTGGGTCCACAAACTTCTCACAACAGTTTGATAGAATTCTGGCCCATTCCTCCTGACAGAACTGATGTGACTGAGTCAGGTTTGTTGGCCACTTTGCTCTGCCCACAAATTTTCTTGAGGATTGAGATCAGGGCTTTGTGATGGCCACTCCAAAACACTGACTTTGTTGTCTTGAAGCCACTTTGTAACTAATTTGGCAGTATGCTTAAGGTCATTGTCCTTTTGGAAGACCCATTTGCACCCAAGCTTTAACTTCCTGGCTGATGTCTTGAGATGTTGCTTCAATATTTCCACATAATGTTCTTTCCTCATGAACCATGAGGTGCACTGCACACCAGTCCCTCCTGCAGCAAAACACCCCCACAGCATGATGCTGCCACCCCCGTACTTCACAGCTAAGATGGTGTTCTCAGGCTTGCAAGCTTCCCCCTTTTTCCTCCAAATGTAACTGTAATGGCAATTTTCAATGCCCTAATGTCCTTTAATTGCCGTTACTGCACAGGTGGAGCAGGAGTGAACCAACCCAAAACAGAATTTCCGGTCCGTATACTTGCCATTAGTAAATGGTTTATTTGACAATATGCAAAGATGAAAATACAGCAGTTTTTCTATGGTGAATTTGGTATATATCTGTACTGGTCTGATGCGGGTCTGCTGAGAACTGTGTGCCCTCCCTCCTATCTATACACCGCTTAATCCTCATTAGGGTCGCCGGGGGGGCTGGAGCCTATCCCAGCTGACTTAGGGTGAAGGCAGGGGACACCTTGGACAGGTCACCAGTCTATCACAGGGCATCTTTATATACAGTGTATGTAAACTTCTGGTTCCAACTGTAGATGTGGTTGACTTTTGCACACAAGGAATCTTTTAATGTGGGACATTTTCTTGTGACAAGGTATTTTTACATTGTAATATTAATACTTAAAGGATCTGAGTACTTCTTTCACTACTGCATGAAATGTGTTTCTAAAATGTGTGGATATAACTGCTGAATTCAATAGTCACAGCATCTGTGCATTCCTATTATTGTAGTACTTAGACGTTTCCTTTAATTTGGCTTTACTTGGGTTGATACTGTTGGGGATCATTTTTCTTTTTTTTTAATGTGTGGCTGGGTGTTCCCACCATTGTGGTTTTCATCCTGCGTGCTATAATTATTGTAGCTTAGAAGTCAGAAGTCTGCTTACTGTACACACACGCGCGCGCGCGCGCGCACACACACACACACACACACACACTCACACACACACACACTCACACACACACAGTGGCAGATGGCTGATCAGAGGTAACACGTGTAATACAAGTGGGTGGGGCGGAACACTGTAAACACCAACTGTGCTCCTCGGCTTACCTTGTGACTTGATTTATGGGGTAGATTAGTTAGCTGCTCGTACAATCAGATGGTACCTGGCTAAGAGCACCGACAATGTTTCTTTAGCGCATCTAACCTGAAGCGCAAAATGCGATGCTATCTCCACGCATTTCTCCTGTGCGTGCTCCTCAGCCTCCTCTCGCTGCTGTACGTGTTCAGCCAGCTCGCCTCCACCCTGGAGGACGCGGACGGCTGGGCTGCGGGACAACACGGGGTACCCGACCGGAGCGGGCACGAGAGCGGCCGTCTTCTCAGGAAAATGCCGGGACTGGCAGGCCTCCGAGACCGCGAAGACAGGTAGCCTAGCGGGCTGTGTTGCCTGATTTTATGTCACAGCTAGCAGCAGTTAGCTTGAGCTGTTAGCTAGACCTGCTGAATTAGCTCCAGTTCAAGAATTAACGTTAGCTTGATCTTTGTAGCTACTGTTTGCTAACGTTAGCAAGTTGTAGAAGCTACTTTAGAATAGAACAGAACTTTATTGATCCCTTTGGTGGAAACCTCAGGGAAATTGTTGTTTAATGTTAGCTCCATAGTAATTTAACCATTTGCTGGAGGGGAAAAAAAATACACATTTATTTATACCGTTTTCCTTCCACCCCAGGTAGTTTGTATGTTGACTTGTGCCACCTGTGAGCTATGTGGATAATTTATCAGCTTAACCTTACTGCCAACTAACTCATTAACGTTAGCTGTAGGCTGGATTTAAAGGACCACCACCTGTTTAACTAATCTAGGAGCTACTTCAGGAGAGATCTAATCGCTACACACAGAATTCTGATGTCTTTAAGACTTATTTAACATTGAGGATCCAAAAGACCATGTTTTTATTCTGTCAGGTGTAAGTCACTATCAGTTTCTTACTGGAATCCCTATTGGAGACTGCCTGCTGATGTTTGTGGAGTGAACTGCTTATTGGAATCATCTCTTAGGTATGACTAATTTTGTGAACCTTTATACCAGTGATCAATATCAATAATCAACTTTCACCTACTTCCCAGGTACACAGTTCAGAATCAAAGCTGTGTTGTTGCTGTTTTCACAGTGTTCCTTGTGACTACTCTTGACTTCTTGAAGTCGTAACCACCACGTCATGATGATGTTCACTTATAGACGCCAGCAGTATCTAATCAGCTGGCTCTTTATTTTAATCATCTGTAATCCTATCTGTAATACCTTTATGGATGTAGATGTGGCATTAGTTTGTCTTGAATCAGAGTCTGGAGAGACCGATCAAGGAGGTCTGAGGGCTTTCTTGAATCTGTCTTGCTGGATACAGTCTTTCAGATATATGGCATGTATACAGAGACATGATTGAAAGTTGGCTATGTGCTCTATAAAAAAGTTTGACAAGTTCCATTTATGATTTCCAAACTTGAAAGCAGTAGTTACAACGAGCGCTTGGAGGCAGCACAAAGCCTGAGTGATAGTTCTGTTCCGCATCCTCCATTAAATCTAATGACAGTTCCAACCCTACAGCGCTGAGCACCAGTCAGCTGAGACTACTGATGTTTTCATTACTTTGCTGTCTCCTGCACTTGCCAGTAGACGCATGCTGCTGTAAACATAGATGTCAGGGTTAAATACTGATTCATTTAACTTTGTCTCGGCCCTTAGTCGGAGGTCAGGCTCTTCCGTCAAGAATCACAGTGACGAGAGGAGTCACCTGGCTGTGGTGGCCTGTGGCCCCAGGCTGGAGGAAACTCTCACTATGTTGAAGTCTGCCGTTCTCTTCAGCAAAAAGCCTCTGCATTTTTACATCTTTGCTGAGGAAGAACTACACAACAACTTCAGAGATGCTGTAAGTGTGCTCCCCAACAACACCTTTGTATGTACTGTATTCATTTGCTGTTATGCACTGTTATGACTCAATAAGTGTGAATGTTGTCTCATATCACTGACAACTGGCATGTACAGAATCCCATTAAGAAGATACGATGAAAACCATTGCACAAGTTGGAACAGTCACACCATTAGCTCGTCCTGTGGTTTTAAAGTGTTTAAGTCTTCTCTTGTTTTGCAGTTTTTGTAACTTTTTGGCCCAAAGGCAAAGATCTAGATTTAGAAAAGAGAACAAAAAAAGATAAAACTGTACCTTTGGATACTGTTGTTCCATATTTTCTTGTGCCTATCTTTTCTTGAAGCTGGCATCATGGCCTCGAACAGTTCAGGCCAAGTTCAACTTCACCGTCTACCCCATCACTTTTCCCGAGGACAATGCAAAAGAATGGAAGAAGCTCTTCAAACCTTGTGCCTCTCAGAGACTCTTCCTGCCAGTAGGTCTACACTCATCCTTCACTTGTTTGTTTTGTGGCAAGCACACTTGTGCAAGAATGTTCTGTTAAGTTTCCCATTTGTTTGTTTTTCAGCTAATCCTGAAAGAGGTGGACTCCTTGCTTTATGTAGACACAGATATTCTTTTTCTGCAACCAGTAGAGGACATCTGGGCCCTGCTCTCTCAGTTCAATTCAAGCCAGTTAGCTGCCATGGCTCCAGAGCACGAGGAGCCACGTATCGGCTGGTACAACCGTTTTGCCCGTCACCCGTACTATGGCAAGACAGGCATCAACTCAGGGGTCATGCTCATGAACATGACACGCCTCAGGGAGAAATTTTTCAAGGTAATTTTGTTGTTTGTTTGCCGCTGTCAACTGCTTCTGAGGTTTTATACTTCATAATGTAATGCAATGTAATGTCTCTGTTGTGTTATGCTTTCATGATGTTCATTCATTCAGTGTACAGTACAAAAAATAGCTAAACAATTTAAAAAAAAATGTGTGGTAACTCGGACTAGCTGTTTTTCACAATTCCACATGTTATATTCAGTTAATGACCGAAACATGTAAAGATGTGGGCACTATTTTGACACTGAAGAATTAAAAATGTTGAGGGAGAAGCTGCACTGCACTACCAACATCAACCAGCTGATGTCACTCTTGTAATTCCCTTCTCATCTTCCCAGTGAGCCTGTTTGTTTGACAGATAAACCTTTTCTGTAGAGTTGATGTGAAGTGTTTACCAAAGGGTTCATTGTCCAGAATTGCAGGTTTATGGGGTTTTTTTGTATTCAAAATGACACAAATGCTCTGTGATTGCTGTCTGATTGCAGAATGACATGACAGCAGCTTCACTGCAGTGGGAGGAAATTCTGATGCCCCTTCTCCAGAAGTATAAACTCAATATCACATGGGGTGACCAGGACCTTCTAAACATCATATTTCATCAAAACCCAGGTTTGTGCAACCACAGCATTATTTTTGAGTCATTAATTCAGGTCACGAGCAATGTTTCATTTAAGATGTTTATTGTTTGAGACATTTCCTATCAAATACATTTTTGAAGGATTTTAATGGAGTGTTATTGAATAAAACTCAGTTATCTGTAATCTGTGGTAACTCAGTTGTGTCTCTTGCTGTTTTACAGAAAGCCTATATGTGTTCCCCTGCCAGTGGAACTACCGTCCAGACCACTGCATCTACGGCAGCAACTGTAAACAGGCTGAAGAAGAAGGTGTCTTCATTCTCCATGGTAACAGAGGAGTTTATCATGATGACAAGCAGCCAGCATTTCGAGCAGTCTATGAAGCCATACAAAAGGTACCGACAGCCTCACAGAAATACCCCATAGTGCACTGACATGAACAAAATTGCCTTTACTCAAAGTGTTCTTGTTCGTAACCAAACGCTATGTCTTGTTAAATATATCTGAAAACGATGGAATATATTTATTCTTCCAAGAGTTTTTAGTGAGATATTCCAGACGCAGCTGAGTGGAGCACTTAATGCAAGAAGAAATAAAGTTTGAAAGGCTTTGTTTATTCCACAGATGAGGGATCATTTTATAGACTTTGTCTCTGGTGCCTCTGTTTCTTTGGAGGGCTGTTGTGTGGGCAGACTAGACTATTTGGAGGAACATTTGCTAGTCATTACATTATCAATAGGTACTCCAGGTCATTGCTTTTCTCTTATGGATGCTTCTGTCCACCAGTGCTTAATCAATAGCCTGTTAAACATTTCCGTCATCCTGTCTTGGGTCTCCCCTCCTGATTTCACCCGGTGGAATACTTGCTTTTAGTTGTGTGCTGGCTTGTGAGGCTAAAATTCTCTACATTTGTTGCAGAGTTGATGCACCTTTATAATATTATTCAGATATTTCTGTTGGTATTTCGGACTGGGTCAAAAGAGGCCCTTGGTAGGAAAACCTACAGTTATTCATAACTCAGTAAATTCCATCATGACCTATGAATGCATGACAAAACCAAATCCTTTCAAATTTTTAGGCTTATTCTGTCGTTGTTTAGAATTAAATATAGCTGCCTTTCTGTATATACGAACATTTAAAACACAAAATGTTTTGATTTAAAGGAGCAAATGTCATGAAAAAAACTGTACTGTACTTTCCAACTTCTCAGGCCTGTCTGTGGCCTTCAACACAAGGTCATTCCTTCCTACTAAACATATAAATCTCCAAGTCTGTGTGTAACTGACTAAGAATAAACTCCAGTGCCCATGTTTACTGTTATAAAGACACACATCACCCTGTGTCACATATAACAGGTTTTGATTACTGAGGTGATACAGTTCATCGCTGGTTTTGGTGTTGTTTTGAGATGATGTTTTCTTGGGTCTGTGCTAAAGCTTCTGTTCACATGTTTAGAATAGCTGATGAGGTTCGGCTGTGTCTTGACACCTCCTGTAAAAACTTCTTTAAGTTTGTTAGATGTGCTACAGAGCACTGTGCTTCAAAATCAGGATAGAACTTGGATTCTAAAAGTATGGCGCCTGTCAAATTTACTTTAAATGCGTTCCAGCTTGTAGAGTTTAAAAGCTCATTACATTTTCTTCATCAGTGAGAAAGAAAATCAGCCCGAGAGCTCTCTCGCTGTTTCGCTGGTGGCTTGCCTTCGATCTTCTATTGTTGATTTCAGCACAACGGTCAACATGCAGGCAGCAATCGGGGGAGCAAGGGAAGCTTCATTAGCTGGTCTCCATCCATTACCGCCACAGGGCCTAGCCTGGCCACTATCAGTACGGGCAATGTTCTCAGCCATTAAGTAAACGAGCAGGCTTCATTATGGGGCACTCGGCCCTCATGCCTCCATCAGTCTCTCTGACAGCACAAACACACATACAGCACATATACCAGACTCACCCGATTTTAGGAGGAAGAGGAGTGCTGCTGTTTGTCATTAGCGAGCGCAACACATATCCCATATCATCCAGATGAATGGAGGAGAAGGGGCTTTATCGTACAGTTAGACAACCAAAGAGTGTTTCATTCTTTGTTTTTTTTTATTTTTGATTTTTTTATTTAGGTTATGTTTTGTTGAAGTTTTTATCAGCTCTTCCTGTTGCTTCATCTCCCTCGGTCCCCTCCCACTTTGTTCCCACTCAGTCCTTTGAGGACAGCATCCTAAAGCCTGGAGCTGGCAATTCTGGAAGAAAGTCTCATTTCCATCCAACCAAGAGATCCTTAGTCAGCCCAGCTCCCAAGGCAGGCTCTCTCAGCCAGCAGAGGAACTTGCAATAAAGGGCACTACCATTATCCAGCCAAGCCCACAGAAGAGTTGTAAAATTTTTAGTGCTGATGCTAGTTTGAGACATCATGATGGCTGTGTGGACAACGCACCAGCCACATCCACATAAAAATCGATAGGAGGCTGTTAATGGTGCTTTATTGCCTGCCGCAGTATATGAAAGATAATAAAGAAAGCGTGCTTTGAGTAACATAATGCTTTGCCAAACTGAAGTCAAATAAGATGTTGTAAAAGAGTGATTTCTTTTATTTACTAGAGCAATAAAAATTGGGCGTATCTCAATATAAAAAATGAAAGGCCCACAGCTTTATTTGCATACTGTACGTGACAAAAGCCTTGGCTGCTAATATTAACTGACTGAAGAGCTGGATGGGTTTTTTTTTTCTTTGCTGTTTACTTGGTGACACAAAAGCATACAATAATGAAGCATATCTGGAATGCTGCAGCTGTGGCTTTTTACCAGTGTTGTCACGCCTTACTAAGCCCATTTGTGTGTAGTTGTGGTCATAGATATTCATCATCCAAACCCACTGAATTGACAGATATGAATCAAATGCAGAATGTTATTGTCTTGAACTGACAGTGACAAATGGGGTACCTAATTCACGTGATTTGAATGCAGCTCTCATTGTCCCGTCGTGGCTGTCACAGGAGGCAACAGGTGTAGTGCGCGCACACTTGTGCTTGATTTTCTACAAAAACATGTTTTCGATCTTTTCTGTGTAATACCAGGAGCAAAGGAGGAGCTGAATTTAAAGTGGGTGCAGCAAGCAGAGGCACAGCGATGTGATGAAGTCTGGTCTATATTAGTAGATCGCTGATATCAGAGATATAATACCTGCACGTGTTTCTCTTTATCCCAGTACCCATTCGGTGAGAACATGGAGGCTTCGCTGCTTCAGCCGCTGGAGGCGTCGCTGCAGACAACCACACACACCTACTGTGGCAGGGCCAGCCACCTGTTTACCAAGAGGTTAAAACAGAGCATCATGTCTGTTCAACAGGACGCCACAAAAAGAAGATGATGGGGTCAGCATTTCCGTGAAAAGTGCCTAATGTCTCTCTGTTAGCAGAGACCTAGATTTGAGTTACTCCTGTGGAGACGATGAGCTGGATGACAGACTCAGGTCAACACCGAACCATCATTTGTTTACAAGCTTCATATTAAGACACTGGAAAAGGAGTTGGATAAGCTGCAGATCAGGCTTCAGTTTTTAAGTGTTGATTCATATCTGTCCAGTGAACTCACAGTCAGGTCCCTAATGATTTCTTACAATGGTGGAAAATGCACTGAATCCAGTTTTTGGACTTGATTGCAGACAAGAAAGACATTTTCCTTTATTCCAGACAATCAGGTGGGTTTTTTTTTTTTTTGTAAGACATAATCTACGCTCACTTTGTACAATTGTCTAAGGATTTTGTGGGAGAAAAAAAAAAGAAATCCAGAGTTATCAAGAGTATTTTATTAGAGGTTTAATATAATTCTGCCAACAGGTTGTGTTTTCATGTTGTTTCCCTGCAGTATATTACATAAAAGGGTTGTTTCTAGGTACGTGATAGGCACATGAAAATGTTCCGTTTTATTTAACGCAACATGTGCTCAATGACGATACTTTAAACGTATAGAATCTGACCAGTATTTATTGTTGTTGGACATCTGTGATAAGAAGCACTTTTTATGTCTTAGCCTCATGTTAAATTCTTATGTTACCATTTCATGTACTCCAATAAGGGAGTTTGCAATACTTTCTTTTTTTACTGTACATTAAATCAATCGTTTTGGTAACTTTACCAATAAAACCACATTTTCCAATAACTGGTAGAATGTCATAAAGAGCCGTTATTTTCTAATTAAACCAGCCAGCGTTACAATATCTGCTCTTTGATGTGTGTGTGTCAAAACATTTGCACAACTGATTTCAGGATTGTGAGGACACAAAGTCGTACCTGTGATTTGAGTGTTTTGCTGTAAAGATGGGATAAATATTTAAACACGTGGTGGATATTTTATTAATAAAAACATTTATAATGATACCTAGGAGGCAGTAAGTGCTATCTGTGAAAAAATAGTAATACTAATGTCATATCAGGTGAATGTGACACAGTTGTAAAGTGTAAGATGATGGTTGGAGAGTTCCTAATGTCGCTCTAAAAGCAAATATACAGTGTTTTGAGCAGAGCCTTTTAAAATAAGAAAAATGAAGCAAGTTTAACAGTTATGTTTTTGTAATAAGGTCAATTAATTCTGGTGTAATGAAATTATTTTCATACGAATTCCTGAAGGTTTAATTTGGCACATTCTGTTCTCATTTTCTTGCAGTTAAATTTGTATTCGTATGAAGTCTTTTGCCATCATAACCGCTTTGCATAAAGTCTACTTGTTGCCCACTCACTCCACACAAAGACTGAGCATGAGCCATGTCCTAGAAAGCAGGAGCAGCAAGCTGAAAATAAGAAATCAATGTGTGAATGTGAAAGACTTCAGAAAGTGTTGTTAGATGGCCAAAAAGGAGCTGATGTGTCTGGGTCAGTAGCCTCTGGCTCTTCATTTCACAGGCAGATTGACACGCGTGCCTGGAATAGGCAATAGGTCTGTGTGATGAATTTAAAATGGTTTCTATGCTAAGCTGCGAGATATATCCGTTTTCTTGTCAAGGAATTGTTAAGTGGGCAGTGGGTGAGGAAAGCGCTTTCTGTGTTTTAGGAAAGAATGATCTCCTCACAAGTTTTACTAGTTATCTCTCAAGCTCAGTTTCATGATGTGAAGTCGGTAGATACGCAGCACAGCAGTGATTCCAGGAGATTAGCATATTAGGCGACTAATTAGCGTATGTAAGCTAATGAGGAGTGACAAAATGTTAGGGTTATGTTTATTTCATCAGGAAAACTTGTCGGAATGGTATATCACTCCAAACCTCAGGGCATGTTACTCCCACTCAGGGTTGTCTGAATCGCTACAGGCTATAAGGAAGGCTTATAAATTGGCACTGGTTCATCATTTTAGTGAAGAACTTGTACGATACAGTGTCATCTGCAAAGGGTTAAACCAGTACATATTGTTCTTGTACACACACACAAAAAAAAATCACAAGAGGTCCATTTATTTCTCCCATGGAGTAATTATGCATTTACAGAGAAATATTCAGTGCTACTGAATACCTTGGAGCAAGCCTTAGTAAGATGGATGTTTACAATTTCAAAGTGCAAAGCATATTCGGTTTTTAGTGGGAAAGGCTAATGCTGCTACAGCCTGGTTTTACTCCCCCTGAGTATAATGGTGATTGAGATCTCATTCTCTTTCGATCTAACAGGAACTGCCAATGGATTATTCATGTTATTGCTTGCACCACTTGGTCTCCGCGATGCTCAATAGCGATTTAAAGCACAGGCATAAATTAGAACAATCAGAGGCAAAATGCCCCCGCAACACAGAGCAAGAAGGTTTATAAAGTATGGATTGTGAAATATTTGGCAGTGCAAAGTCAGCAACATCCTTTTTACCTGAGGAACGTGTGCAGCTTACATCCACAGCAGTTATGTGCAAAAGACATACTGAGTTTCAAGATGACAGGGTCTGTTTTTCACAGTGCAGAGTCCATTACATCTGTTGTTGATGTGAAAATGATGTGCACTCTCGCTACAATTCAGAGTGTCCACTAAAAAATGTGTGTGCACACAATGCACACCGTTTTCTCAGAAGTATTGCACGGCTGCTCTTTAGATGTCGAGTGGGGAAAGTTTATATGATTTGTAACTCAATGGAATGGAAAAAGAAAGGAAAATGTAATATATTTGGAGCCATAATTGGAATCTAATTTCCCTTAGACAAAACTCATTTATCAAGGTAGTTTTAAATGTTATTAATCGAGTTAAAGTGAAAGTACTCAGACCTTGCCTTTTTGCACATTTAACTGTGCTGTGGATTTGATTTTTAATGGCTGCAGTTACAGTAATTTTTTTCCACACTCTGTGACTCATAATAACAAAGTGAAAAAGAAAATGTCTTATGTCCAGAAGTGTTCAGTTTAGTATTCTGCAGGAGACTCTTTTGCAGTAATTATCTTACCACTGTTTTCTGGGGGGTAAGTCTCCACAACATTTGCACACATGGATTAGTGCAGTTTATGAGAGTCCTCCTGGCAGATCCGCACAAGCTCTGGCAGACTGCAGCGGACGCGTTGTGAACTGCTATCTTCAGGTCACTCCACAGATGTAGCCTCGGCCTTGGCTGGGCCACTTAGGGACAGTCAGAGAATTGCCCTCAAGCGGTTCCAGCATTGTCCTGACTGTACACTTCGGCTCACTGTTGTGCTGAATGGCCATGTGCTCTGTGGAGCAGCATCCTCCCTGTCACTGCTGCTGAGAAACTTCCCTTTAGCATTGTCCTTCCATCACCTTTTACTATAGGGATAGTATTAGCCAGATGATGAGCAGTGCCTCATGTTTACCGGACATAATTCTTATGGTTCAATTTTTGTATTGTCAGAAAAAGAATCTTTGCACATTGCACTGCCTTCTTCTTGCCTTCTGCTATCTGCATGTTACTGTTTTCAAAATCATATTTACTGACAACCTACACTCTGAAAGAAAAATTTCAAGATTTCAAGATTTGGATTGTACCATAATGCATTCCTGCTTGATTATCATTATTTTTTTTCTGTTGTTGTTATTGAACTAGCCATTGTAATGACAGTGCTAGTCTCCTCCGAATGTTCCACCAATTCTCCGCCCCTAGTTTGCAAGGAAACTGTTGGTGTCTCCTGGGTTTAGCACCGCCCAAGAAGACTGTCCATCCATCCATCATCTATACACTGCTTAATTCTCACTGGGGTCACAGGGGGGCTGGAGTCTATCCCAACAGGGGACACCCTGGACAGGTCACCAGTCTATCACAGGGCTACATGTAGAAACAATCAAACACACTCACATTCACACCTACGGACAATTTAGAATCACCAATTAACCTCAACATGCTTTTGGACTGTGTGGGAGGAAGCCGGAGAACCCACGCTGCACAGGGAGAACATGCAAATTCCACGCAGAAAGATCCTAACCGGCTCCCAAGATGACTGTGATTACCTTAAACACAGACTGCATACTTTTGTCCCCGATAGCAGAATGATGATGAGGTAGAGTCAGACCATTCTCGAGTGCTGACACAGCACTGTGCAGATAGGTCTGGCTCTGCAAAACTCAGGTGCTTGTTGCTCAATTATTTAGTGTGTCTGCACGGCCAACTCTGAAAAAGAGTTCTAGTGATTTCAAAATGCCCTCATTTTACAATTACTGAGATCACCGTGCTCCTGAGAACACTCGAAGCTTTAGAACAGGTTGATACCTTTGCCCTGAACCACATCTCAGAACACATTTGTAGTAGAGAGTTCATTGATTAGCTTTTGTCCTGACATTATGTCAAGGTTTCAGTCACATTATAGTAACATCTCAAGGATAATTAAAGCAACAGGATGCACCTTTTTGAGTGTGGCAGCAAAGAATCTATATATTTTTGTGAATAAGAGATTTCATTGTCAGTTTATTTTTTCCATAAAGTTCCAAAAACATGTTTTGACTTTGTCATTATGGGTTATTGACTGTAGTTTCATAAAAAATGTTTTTATTTAAAACGATATCTACAATCGAGTGTGTGCAATGTGTGTCTAAATGTTTTCTGAATTCACTGTGTATACACATTTACTGTATATTTACTCTGTGCAAGCATGCAGTGAACCACCAAATGAGCTAAAACAGGCATCGGAGATGAGTCTGTGTTTTTACACGACCAAACACACAACAGGCATTACAATGTTCATTTATTGCATTAATATCAAAAATGTTTATGAATGGGGCTGCAAGGTGGTTAGCACCGTTGCCTCACAGCTAGAAGGTCGCCGGTTCACGTCCCCGTGAGGACACCTGGGATCTCTGCATGGAGTTTGCATGTTCTCACCGTGCAGCGTGGGTTCTCTCTGGGTTCTCCAGCTTCCTCCCACACAGTCCAAAAACATGTTGAGGTTAACTGGTGATTCTGTCTCTAAGTGTAGCCCTGTGATAGACTGGTGACCTGTCCAGGGTGTCCCTTGAATTGGCCCTAGGTCAGCTGGGATAGACTCCAAACCCCCGCAACCCTAGTGAGGATTAAGTGGTGTATAGATAATGGATGGATGGATGGGTTTAAAGCAGGAAGAGCCTTAAGATCACCTAAAAGGGGGCTTGTGCGGCCTTTATAGATACTCAATATGTGACGGTAAGCACAAGTTTTATTCATTAGGGGTATCTCTGAAGAATGGCCCTCAGTCTGCTCAGTTTGCAAGACAGCACTTCTGACTGAGGATAAGACTCCAATTAGTCAAGACAAGAGCCTGACAGTCAGTCATGTATCTTGTCAGTTTGATAAACTGAACAAAGGGACAACCCAGAGTGGGGATGAGAGGAAAGTAAGTAAGTTTATCACAGCCGAATGGACCAGGTAGAAAAATCTGCTTCTTCCCCCTCCATCCATCTCCTCCGCACTCCACCTTTCCTGCTGCAGAAGGATATCATTTAGGTTGTGAACATTTTGATCAATAGTACATTTGCCTGCGCTGCTGAGACAGGTATAATTGTGCTGTATGTCAAGTTTTAAAACAATTAACGTAATTTACAGTTGAGCATTAGCTATGCATGGATCCTTCAGTATCATGCTGAGAAGTGGATTTGCCACTGTAAGCAGAACACGATGAGAAATAGGCATATGCAAATAAAATGAAATTGCCAGTTGAGTGCCTACACTCAGAAACTATGGATATCACTTTGTAATGAAATTAAGTCTATTTCAGCCTTTTTATGATATGGGAGCTGTATAAGGTTTGGACACTGATTTAATTTTTCTTTGTGCAAAAGTTTCTTCACAGGACGTCTCGACTGAACTGAGATTTAAAGAAGTTAAACTTTGTGGCCATTTGATGTTCTGTGATGCTGTGTTTAGTTAGAGCTTTGAACTAAATGTTAATGTTGAATGACAGCGTTAACATGCTTATGTTCAGGTATAATGTTTGCTAAAGAAAAGAAGAGTACAGATAATAATAATTGATCAGATTTATATCGCGCTTTTCTGGACACTCAAAGACGCTTTACACTGTCAATTATTCATTCACACACATTCATTCTGGTGGTGGTAACTACGATTGTAGCCACAGCTGCCCTGGGGCAGACTGACAGAGGCGTGGCTGCCATTCTGCCCCTCCGACCACCACCTCAAACAATCCATTCATACACATTCACACCAGGCAAGGTGGGTGAAGTGTCTTGCCTAAGGACACAACGATCATGAAACAGGTTACAGGGCGGAATTGAACCGCCGGCCTTCCGATCATCGACCGACTCGCTCTACCACCTGAGCCACAGCCTATGAGGTGGACATATGTGTAATCCATTAGTTTTGTAAATTGTAAACTAACCACAAACTGAAATATTTAGCAGTTAAGATTGTGATCAAACAAGATCATCATATGTGACAACCACACATTTTAAAAAAGCTACTTGTCACGAGCTTCGAAAAACAGCCCTGTTTTCTGCTTTGTGGCATTTCCAGGCATTTCCAACTAATCCAAGAGGGTTTTTAAATAGTTAGATTTGCTTAAGAAACAGCAGATTTTTTTTTTCAAAAAATTAAGGAACACTTGATCCTTCAGTCTATCACAAAGTCACCAAGTTTGGAGATACCTGGTTTTCACTGGACAGGAAAGATGTGGAAAATTGTGATCTAAGGAGTAGCTAGTAATAAAAGCTGTGTGACAAATGTAATGACGTAAAAAAATGTAATATTTGTGTCCGAGTGCAATAGAAGTGTAAAGTGTCATACAGTTAAAATACCCAAGTCATGTACAAGTGCTTTAAATTCAGACAAGTAGAGCACTCAAGTAAATGTACTTGGGGTCACCAAATTTACTAGAATTCATTCTAAGCAGGACATAATGTATGTTACAAATGTCCTGAAAATCCATCCAATAGTGGTCAATACATTTCATTAAAAACCACAAATTTTAGGGCATCACCAAAGTCAGTTTATGTGCCTTCTGGTGACCATGAATGTCTGCCAGTGTTTGTAGCAATCCATCCAACAGTTGTTGAGATATTACAGTCCGGACCATGCAGCGGGCCGACGGACCGACAGACTGACACCGCCGTCCTGATCCAGCACACGGCTGGCTCGCTAAAGATTATTCCTGGATTTACTTCTCTAAACCAAATGGCGCTCTTGCAAATACTTCAGATTTATTCCTCCATGAATAAAAGGTTCGCTGGATTAATGGCACATCGCTTCATGCTACACCGTGTGGATCAATGTTTCAACAAATAATCGATGCTCCCGGCTACCCGAGGAGGATGGCGGCTCGTCTCCTCTCGCTCGGCGGCCATAAACAACAAGTCAAAGAGCTTCCGTGGAGACCCCAAGGGCTCTCGCCTCCTCTGCCACCACGCGCAAGATAGCAAGGCATGTTTTATAGATGCATACCATTCAAACACACAAAAATAAGGATGTTATTACTCAGTCTCACTCGTATATTGGCTTTTTATGGCCCAGTTGGAGCAAATGTCATTGAGAGTGAGCATTCAAAATGCACAAGTAATACCATCTGTATTACTGCTCATAAAAGCGCGTATCAATCACTCCGGATGACCTTTTTTCCCCCTGATAAAATGTCTCATCAATGAGCTAAATGCCGTTGCCTGAGGGCTAAAGGACTATTTGTTGAAATCAATGCCATGCCAAGTATTGTTAGTGAACAATATGCCTCATGATTCAATACTCCACACTTTCTTAATTGCATTGTAGACACCACTGACATGCAGCATTAATGAACTGAGCATTTGATTCATGGTAACTGATTGACTGTTACGGGCGTCCGTTTCCATGCACCAGCGTGACAGCAGCATCAGTGGCCTTATGACTTGACTGGATGCCAAGAATGTGTTTCTATTGTCTGAATAATGTGTGTCTGTGTGTGTGTGTTCTTTGCTTTTTGGAGGCGTGCCAAAGACGCAGGGGTTTTGTTTATTGGAGTTGTCCTGCACCTCCTGTAGCCCATAAGCCTTTTCCTCACCACAGCGACCTCAGTTTCAGTGTGTCGTTTATTTTTTGGTTTTTTTTTTTTACCTAAATTGTTCTAATTGCTTAATAATTACAGTGCACTGCTCAAACTTTGTTCTGCGAACTTGTCGCTTCATAGCGGTTGTCCTCCTCTTTCATCTTTTTAGTCCCTCGAGTCCTCAGTCTCATATACTGTAGGTCATTTAATTCCTGCACTTGCATCCCTCCTCCACTGGCATTTCCTAATGAATCCATCTCTCCCAGGCCCACACACACAGTGGTCGCTTCATTGACTATCGGAGCAGCTCGACCTACGCGTGGAACCTTTAATTGTTTTTCCCAGCGTCTGACAGCGGACGACACATGATGGATTTGCCAGAACACTTATCTCTGACACGAAAAAGGACAAGCTGCGTATACCTTGAAAAACATCCACAGTCAAATGAGAACTTTAAAAATCCAGCTAAGGCAGCATAAACAGTTTTCTTGTTGTTGTGTTTTTTTTCTTTTTAATGGGCGCATTGCCAAGCTTGGTTTTAGACCAGAGAAGTGTCTCATTTGGAGTAAAGTCAAAGCAAATCCCTTGGGCTACTGTTCCACAAACTCCACAATTTGCCACAAATCTCTCCACAGCTCATGAACTGTTGGCTGTGATGGAAGTGTTAAATGAGCTGAGGTTTTCAAGGAACAGACGTAGACATGCCCCTCATGTGAAACCTATTGTAAAAACCTAATCTCAAACTAATTTAGCATTCTATTTCTTGCACTCTAAGGCATTCGTAACGCTGAAATAGATTAATCAGACACATTACAGCAACAATGCAATTTAAGGTTACCAAGCTGCAAAATGCATAATGAGCTGTGTAGTTTCAACTAAGGAATAGAGCACAAATTGCTCCAAGAAAGACATTTTTCAGACCCCCTTATTATTTTTCAAGGGCACTTTGACCACAAAAAAACACAGCGTTGGTTCCTCATCAAAGCTCCTGTAAGTCATTATCATTATTTATGCATGCTTGGAGGACTGGCCGGCCTAATTTCTCAGTGATGTGACTGATAGTAGGCGGGGGTAGATAAGACGAAGAAGCGAAGAATTTGATGGAATATTTCTCAAGAAAACCTTAGTCTGACTCAAGCAGATGGGGCTTAGCGAAGCACATCGAAAGGCAATTCCTCACCTCATCCAGGAGGACGTCTCACTTGGATTGTGAGTTTTTATACAGCTGACACTATGTGCTCCTACAAAGTGGTTTCTTTAGAAAATGAAAAGAGTAGTAGCTGATACCTATACCATAAATTTATAGAAGAAAAGTGAAATTATTTCCAGCTGAAGTCAAGTTTAAAGTAGCATCTAGCAGAAATACAAGTGCTTTATTTTTGCACATAACAGTTAAGAAAATGTAGTCAGTTAGAGAATCACATCCTCTCCTAAAAGAAAATATGTGAATTTGTTCCTCGACCACTTTGTTCTAAAAAGCACATTTTCCCCCAAACATCACCATGTTCATTTGTTTTATCGTTACAGACAGGGCAACTGAAATCAACCAGCTTCCTCACTAACTTGCAGCTTCACGATACCCTCGCTTGTTGTCTGCGCGACGTGAGGTCAATAATAATATTAAGAGTGAAAGATTCGTTTCACGGAGGCAGCCATTACAGAAAAGTCAGAGCACTTTAAAATGGAGCAGCTGTTTTCTGTGTCAGGGAAATTAACAGGAGGAGAGGAAGCGCTGCCTTTATTTTAAAAGTTGTCCATCACGACCGCGGAATAACCAGATTTCAATTAGAGGGGAAAATCTTTATTGTCATGGGACCCAGAGCGAGTCACCGCTATGTGCCTTAAGGGTCTGACTTCACTCTATTTCATTATCTCCCTCCTGCATGCATGGATTTCCTTTTACCTGTACCCAGCAGCCACTCAATGTTCCGTTCACTCAATATTCTACCTATAGAGGTGTTCAAAGCAAATCAATTGGAGGTTCTGATGTAGAGTCAATTCTAAAGTGTTACACTGAGTGAAACATTTACACTCTGCGCTCCAAGATTTTATTAAGTGATTACTTTTGTTGCCGTGCCACTGGCGCGGGCAGAATGTCATAAAATGCGTGAAACATCTCAATCAATTATTTGTACATGGTTTCATTCAAGCGATGCATAATCCAGGAATGAAGGGATGCAGGTAACATTTGACATTTCTAATAAAGATTGATTTATTTATTTTTTTTGCAGAAGTGGTGCAACATTATTTAACACCTGAATGACAAATTTAATAAGAAGATTAAGTTCTAATCCCGTTTGAAGATCACTGAGGTTTACTGTGTGACACTGGACGACAATCCAGGAGGCTTCTCAGACGAGCATCTTATCAAGACACACACGCTGATGTAATAATCCTTTGGGCCCTTTATGTGGCTGCAAATATATGTTGAGGTTTAATACGAACTCATATACTAATACGACAACTTATGCAAGGGCTGCTGGGTGTCATGAGCCACAGTATCAAGGATTCCATCACAGAAAATTCTGAGTTACAGGAGTCATTGGAAGCTCAAGAGTGTCATGATACACAGGGTCTTTACAAGTGCATGTAAACTTTTGTTCACAGTACACTGTACCGACCTAAGTGCCTTTAAACGTGGGATTACACTTAGATGGAAATAAATGGACTGGAGTACACGTCTTAAAGGGGCTATAAAGAACTATCTTCAACCACAAGAAGTTTTGCAACAGATGGACTAACCCCACAGAACCCTGCCCTCAGCATCATGGAGTCAGTTTGGGATTACATGAACAAACAGGAGACAAGGAGACAGACTGAATCCACACATCAGAGTTCGCCAAGATGCTCAGAGAAGGTGCTTGGAAAAACTGTGTGCAAGTTCAGTAAGACCTGGTATTGTTTTGAGGGCACTTTGACTGAGCTTAGTTAAATTCATCTAAACATTTTCTAAGATCGAGAGTGTAGGAACGTGGTTCATGTTAGAGTTCAGTCTAGGAGTGATCCAAAAATGCAACACAGGGATAGCTGGTTAGAAAATAAGGGTTTAATCAGGCTGTAGGGAAACAAGGGACACCGGGAAGCACGGTAGGGAAGCCGACTGAGGAAGGGAAATCCAGGAGAAGTTCCAAGAGGGACAGGGAGGCAGGACGGCCAAGGCTGGAGCTCGGCTGCAGAAGATGGGCCGGAGAACACGTCGATCTGTCGGGGAGGTTCTGGTTAGCAAACGCAGACAAGACGACAGTAAGACAAAGCAAGATTCTCAAAGCACATTTCTTCTAAGCAAACATGCTGGCCGATTACCACTCGAGGGAGAATAATCCACTGGTGCTGGAGCACAGGTGGAGGCTGGCTTCATCCAGCGCTGATTCCTGATGAACCCCAGGTGTGGGAGAGCGTGAGTGAGACCTCTACGGACCACAAACCCTGCCCAGCCTGAATAACACTGGCAGCCACAAAAACAACCAGGACATAAACAAAGCTTCACAATACAGGCCTAAACACTCAGATCACCACAGTTCATGCTTTCAAGTAAAACTATAAACACAAATGAACCTGCATAGTTATTAGAACTGCGGAACAAAATGTTTCCTGTTGTTGAAACCAGCAGGATAAATCCAGGTGGGGGAAGTGAGAGAGCAGCGGTGAGCTTTGGTACTTTTGAGTACACGTTCAAATGCAGCAGTTGTGTTGGCGAGCCTCAAGGTGTGAACTTAGTGAAACTTTTCTAAATAAATAAATAAAATGCACGCCCTGTACATACTGGCCTCCTGGCAGTTGGTGTTTTCGTCCGAAGTCCGACCCTGTTTGCTAGAAAAATGTCATGAGGTTGCCCCAGAATATAAATGCACACAGGTCTGAGTTAGGTTGGAGGAACTTCAGCAGCAAAGTTTTAACAAAGTGTTCAGTGTCTTTCACCTCTGGAGGATCTGAATGCAACATAATATGTCAAGAGGAACAAAACTTTTGGACTTTTCAGGTGATCATTAACATAATAAATCCAGTCTGACTATGACTCAGCCTGTTACTGTTGAGGAACTATTGTGTTTTTACAACAACTGTAAAAATATCAGAGCATCAAAAAGAGAAGACCAAATGGATGGATCTGTTTATTTCTCTACGTTATTTGGACCTTTTGATATCACTGTTACTGTGATTTTAATAGTCATAGATGAAGCATGGTAATTTTGCTAAAATTATATTAATTAATACGATTCAATAAGATAAAAATAAAAGTCCCTGCATCGTTGGAAACATGCTGGACAAAAGGGGGCACCTGTTGACACCGGCTTTCTCATAGTGGCTTCTCAGGGGTAAAACCAATTCTGTTGAAAAGACCTTTCTTCTGATCCTCCTCATCTAATTATGCTGCAGAGCAGACTGCAGAGAGGCTCAAATTGCATCCTGACCTTCATCTATGTCTCCCTGATTTTAGGTGAAAACCTCATAATGCCTTCTTTTAAAGTTTTAAAGGGTTCAAGCCTTGTATCGATTTTCACTTGACTATCTACGTGCTCTTTATTTTTATATAATGATAAAGTTATTGAGCACAAGTGTTCTTCATCTATCATCGCTCCACCAATATGACGCTTCAGTAAACAGCCTTATCATTCTTCATTGCACAGAAGGAAAATTAGTAAGGTAAATTGTTTGGAGTGTGTTTGGCTCAGCAGCATCAGTGATACTATTGTGAGGTGGTTTGTTTGTGTAAAGCTGATTAGGGTACACACAGGCATTTAGCAATGTTCAGTGTTATGAGCATGCTGCTGTTTGCATTGAAATGAGGAGTAAACAGCTGATCTCGCCTTGTAAATATTGTTTGAGAACCAGCTGCAGGTCCTTGTGTGGCCATATGATCACTCATATAACAGACCAATGTGATCAGTTTGCTGGCGAAAAAGAATTCTCAATTATAAGAGAAGCCTGTCTCTGTCTTTATAAATTAAAAGCTCATTCATGGAGATTCAGATTAAAGATGTAAAGTTGTAATCAGGCACCTGGAAGGTGACTGGCTTGTCAGCCATTATAAAATGATGGCACTATCACTGATTAAGTATAATATAGCAGCGTCTCTTGATGCAGTCTCTCCTGCTCCACTTTCTAATGAACAGTACAGTAAAGCACCGGAGCAGAAAGTAATAAAAGCAGCTTCATGCCACCACTTTGAACAACCTTTCACACCACTGCACTTTCCTTTAATTTCATTAGAAAATGTATAAATGCGCGGAGATTGGAATGGAACAACTCAGCAGGATGATCTATTTAACATCCTTGTGCTTTTTCATCCAATGAAAATCAGCATGTGCCCCCCCTTAGCAAAAGACACAAGTCCAAATCATCACACATTTATCTCAAGCTGGGCAGAGTTGCACCCAAATTCCTAATTCAATTAACATTTCACGGAGAAGCCTACTTCTAATCATAATTATATGGTCTGGCATTTATGTGGCTTGTCCACAAAGGGCAGTGTCCCATTTAATCTTCTCACAGCACATTGTCATGAGTTCCCTGACTCCAAGCGATAGCTGCAACGGAGCTCCGCACAAGTTAAGAGCAATGATTGAGCTGATATAATATGATTGTTTTTACCATCAGCGAGGCTAAAGGTGTGAAATAGCAAGAACATGAGGCTGAAATGAAGCCAGCAGCAGACAGAGTTAGACGGTAATCAACAGCGGAGGCTTTATTATTATGTTAAACCTTCTGTGACATATATTTCTTTCTCGCATTGCATTTAGATTTTTTTTTTTTTTTTACACTTGAATTATTCATGAGACCGCAAATGACTAGCTTGAGAACACAATCTCGCATGAAGATACAGTTGTCTTCGTCCGTACGCTTAATTCGGGGAATTTTTGTTGCGGAGGGAAAAAGATCCGCAAACTGTAAGACCTCAGTCCTGCTCATGTTGCCTTCTGGGAATCTACCAGTCTTGCCACAATGACTAGAAGCTATGATCCCTTTGCTTAAAACACTAGTGTTTTTGTCTCTGTTGTGACAGGGTTGGTTTTAAGAAACCACTCCTCTCCTTGAGATTGTCAGCCTCTGTCATTATTATTCAGGTGTTGGTGTCCCAAGAGAAATTCTGCATTCGGAAAGCGGCATCTCCTGTTTTTCCCACACACTCCTCCATTATACAGTGAATTCAAATAACAAACACAATCTTTCTCTGTTTTGTTTCTGGCTACTCCTGCAGTCTGTGACAACAACATGCACAGTTCTTAAACAGAAATCTCCTTTTTTTCATTGCAAAATGACAGCATATCTTGGGTTAGGAGATCTTTGTCAGTCAATCAGATGGTCAATGGCAGCATTTGAATACATCTCAAATACAATGTGACTATTGCAATAAGGTTTACTAAGTTATGTGCTTTAAACATGCAGACAAAGCTAGTTCAATGTTGATTTTGGCCTTTTTATGGGATTTATTGACAGTAAAAACAAAAGAAGATAGTATGTCATCCAACCCCAAATGTATGAAATACAAGTGTCGAAACCCATCAGGCAGGTCCATCAACTAATAGGTACACAAACCCTTTTTAGAGATAGTCTCAGGTGCGTCTGATCTATGTGTTTGCACTTTTACACAATGTCCACATGAAAGGCAGAAGACATCCACCAAAGAAAATGATTTTGCACAAGTCAAAACATTCCTTTCAGTTCAAACAACTGTCACAATAGACTGCCAATAAAAAAAAAAAATCATATCATCCAGCTAGTTTTGCCCTGATTGGTATTGTATTTGGCAGTAAAAACCCACTATTGTTCTCTGTCCTTAACTAATATGTCCAAGGTTTCAGTAACAACCATGCTGCTGCTATGAGACCCTTTCTCCTCCCAGTCTATTTAGCACAGTATTAATCAATAAAAAATAGTGCCTTGCAGCAGAAAGCAAAGTCAAGCACAAGCGCTAAACTCCTGACTACCTTATAAAATGCCCTTTTCCCCTGTAGATGTATTCAGCGAGCGCTGCAAACATTCAAAGCCGAGATAGGGAAATAGTTATCTCTGTACAAATGCCTTCAAGCCTGAAAACCTTTTGTACTTCTTTTGCACTCTCAGTGTTGCACTCTCCCAGTCATGCTCCAATGGGGATAGAAGTGTGGTGAATGAATTTTAAAAAAGCTCAACCAGAGACAAAACTGACATATTAAAGGGAGAAGCGTTTAACGGCTGTTGGAATATCTGGGGAGAATGTGCATAAAACAATGAAGCTGGGAGCAAATGGGGTCTCCTCAAAAAGACTACAGCAGCCAGAGCTGGAGTGTAATACAGAGGGACCTCTTCATACAGCTGTCTTCTCTACAACATTTAACACACGTAACTGACTGTCGATGCCCTTGGCAGTGAATATATAGCAAACTGAGCGACTGAAATTCAACTGCTCATGTTAAGAAAGAAGAAAAAGACACTGAGTGGATGAATGATTTAAATGCCAGACTTGATTCAGATTTAAAACTGACTTCTGAAATATTAATTTATCTTTTTCTATGCTTATGGAGCATGTTAAACACTTGCAATAGTGAAATATTTAGCAGCACATTTTATCAACATTTTGTGAGAAAAAAGCTGATTAGCAGAAAAGTATTGCTTTAACTAACCTTCATTCAACCACAGCTTGATTTCCACAGAACACACAGTGAAACAAAGCTGAGCCTCACGCTGAGACTCTTGAATGTGACAAAACAACTTGAACAGTCTTTGTTTCTGACACTCTGAACACCTGCAGAGTCATTAAAACCAAAATGAGAACATACCCGAAGCTGTTTATGGACCAATTTCCACGTTCAGCTGCACTAGTAAGAACATACTAATAGTCCATACCCACAAAGGTATGTTGATTTAATGTAATTTTGAACTCTTTAGTTGGCTGATAACAGTTACTAATTGCCTTTCTTCCTCTACAGACTTTCATATACAAGACTTTAAGTTTGAGGGGTCTCCAAACGTTTGCATCAGTACATCCAGTTGAAATCTGTGTGGTGCTACTATTTTTTAATCATTTATTCTTATTCAATACATATTTAATGGCAATCCAGTTTTTTGAAACCCACTTTCCTTCCCTTTCCTGAGTATTTTTATTTATGATATGCTTTGGGAACATCTCCCAAGGATTCACAGAAAACACAACATCGCCTTTTTACATGGACATTTACACATGAAGTCCAAACAGGGGGATATTCACCTTTTGGATCCTGTTTGATACAACTGTCTCTAATCCTATTCCATCTCCTAACCTCCGGTAGGTGCTATAGAGCACTGAATGGCAAAACAACCAAACACAGACACAGCTTCTTCCCACAGGCCACCACTCTGATAAGTATTTAAATCAGTCTATAATGGCAACTCTTTTTCAATCCATAAACCACTGTATATATGGCGGATTACTTACCTGTTAATGTTTTTCTTTCCAGCAACATTGCTCTCTGCTCCACTGCACTATTGTTTAAAGTGTTAGTAACCCTCAATCTAATAACTGTATTTTGTTCCCTTATGATCAGAATCTGCACAATTTGCACATACCTTTTGAGTCACTTTAAAACATGCTCTTTTACACATATCTGTAGTTGTGCATTAGACATGTATTTCTCTTTAACCCGTTGCCCCTGTTAACATACATATGTGAATGTTTTTTATATTTTGAGTAAGAAAACAACAAAAACAGAATCCTGTTTCCTGTCTGTGTGCACATACTTGGCCAATAAAGCTGATTCTAACTCTGATAAACATGTGATTGCACTGTTAATATAATCAGACAGCCTGTCACACATACAGTATTTGATGAGTGCATTGAAACACCTTCCAAACAGCTGATGAGCTGAATGAAAACACCTGCCCCTCATTGATCTTCTCCTCATTGACCAGTTGTTGATTGTGGTCGCCAGTTCAAGCCATTAGAGTTACACAGTGTGTAACTTAAGAAAACAGTGGTGTTATGATTTAGATAATTGGAAAATAACTTAAACGATTAAAAAAAATATATTATTATCATTATTATCTTTTTTATTTTTATTCTATTTTTTTTTGTAGCAACTGTCCTCCCCACTTTTCATCGTTTCCTTAATTTGGCGAAACAGCGCCCCTCTTTTCTCAAGAGTTGTATGTGTGGCCAAAGCGGGTACTGCATCCTCACCAACCTGTACCCACAAGAAGACGGTTGCAGCTGGTTAAAAACGGTGACATTCAAACAGGCATGCGGTCACTGGTCGCTGGAGAAGCCTTAAAATATCTCATACTCTGCCTTACAACAAACAACACAAAGATAACAGCCTAATTTAACCAATATTTTCTTTTCGTTGCTCTGTACTTGTGACATGTGCAAGGACAATAAATTGCTAATTGATTGATTGATTGAATATAGAAATGCAGCTTGTAAATGTTCTCCACTAGTGTCATAGCAGCTGAGGAGAAAGAAGAGGAAAAGGAAGAAACAAAATGGCCACCACAGCATCAAGTGTAGAGGCACTCATGACAAGGACGCTTCACAGAGAAAAGAAGAATAGACTTTGACGTCAAACAATGTGAGTCACATAGCCCACACATTTTGTCTGGATGTCTCTGTCTGTTTTTCTCCAAGCTTGCCCGTCTGGTTTTCTGGTTTTATCTTTGCAAGACTGTGGCATTTAACATGCTGTATTTTTTTTGTTATGGAGGTTGTTTGCCTCTGAACCTGCTGTGTTAGCTTGCTGTCTGCACAGATAAAGCACATCCAGCAGGGCTTTGGATCATTTGAAGTTCTTCCAGGTTAGCATTTGTTGGTGGTTCAGTCACCTGTTGATTGTGTGGTGCTTGCTAATGAGGCTGAAGGCCTGACAGCTGCTAATGAGATGATATTCTCTTTAAGAATTTGTTTTTAAGGTTCACTAAAGTATGACTCATATGACTAAAGAATAGTTAATTGCTGGGATAGTAGCAAATCACGTGTTGGATAGGTGCATTGATACAGCTGAATATGAGCAGAGACTTTTAGATGTGTGAATATTTTGTATGGAGTGTTTGCAGGATTGATCTGTAACTGGTGAGCTGCATAAAGTGTTTTTTTCTTGCTTTGGAAATGCATCACCTTTGGTCAAGTCATGTATCGTTGACCTGTGCATTGTTGCTTTTGGTAAACAAACAGTTTTACTACTTACTTAAAATTTTGTATTTTTGGTTTGTCCTTGTATTGTCACTATAGAGTCTACTAAAACTCTGAATTTTGTTGCCAATGTTACATAAAGTGTAGTCACTTTACACACTACCTCTTTTAGATTTAGGCCACATTTACACATAGCCAGGTATTTACAAAAACATGTTCAAAAATAACATTGTTCACACCAGATCGTTTAAAAAACAAAAATCTTTGCTAAACCCGCATAAACGCGTCATCAAGAGCTGCTATGAGCATGCCAAACCTATAGGGGGCAGTGTGACGAGAAGCATAAAGCCATGCTAGCCAATCAGAATCCTGGAAAAAAGCACAACAATGGATGGCACAAATTACTTCCTGTTACTTCAACGATAATGCCGCGAGGGTCGTTTGTTTGGACCCACAGAGAAGAGGAGCTACTCCTAAATGTGGTGTTAAAGTACAAAACAAGTAAAATACTTGAAAATATTGACTTTCTATCACAGTAACCAAACTGTAAACATGGGTCGCACACATGACGCTTATGTCGCATACTGTGACGTCAAACTCCGTCTCCTTCTGTCTACATGCAAATGTTAAGACTGACTTTTTCCAAATCTCCAATTGGCCTGAGTTTTCAGAATACTATCAGATATGATAGTATTCTGTGAGTCGTAGCTTTACATGTAAATCATAATCCTAAGCGCATTGAAATATCACCGTTTTTGTGTAAACGGGGCCTTAGCCTGTGAACCCCCTAACGTAGAGCTGTAACAATTCATTGATTAGTTATCAGTTAATAAATTAATCGTCAACTGCTGTGATAATTGGTAATTCAGTTTTAATAATTGACCAAATGATCTGATTCCAGTGTATTACTATGGGAGTTCTTCAGTCAGTCTTCAGTCTGGTACAATGAGCTGAGTATCTTTAGGTTTTGGACAAAACAAGACATTTGAGGATGTCATTGTGGTCTTTGGGAAACATCAATCCACTTTTGTCTCTATTTTCAGACTTTCTAATGACCAAACAACAAAATTGATCAAATGATAAAATCGCAGACTGAATAATCTTATCTTTTTCTTCCCCCTCATCTTTTGTTAGTTCTTAGCCAGTTCTTCAACATTAAAATCTGTTTTCTTCAACTCTAAGCACCAATACAAATTCTTCCACATTTATTTTCGTTATGGTAATCCTTTCTCTCAATAGAGTGTGCACTTTCCTCCCTCTTCATTCCCAAACTAAAATAATTAATTTCCTCGTGCTCATTTCCACATGATGTGAGAATAATTATTGTAGGGGGACTTGAAGAAGCCATTAATCAGAGAAGATGTATCACCAAACTTTCAAAACTGAGCCTTCGTTGGGATTAATCTTAAGCTGTGTGATTGTGAAGACGGTTGAGCTGTTTGTGTACACTATTTCAGATTCTGAGAAGGTGACAAGTGGAAATTGTGTTGATTGTAGGCGGCTTGATACTGTTACTTTCTTTAGCAAATGCAGTACAATCATTGTTGAATATTTAGTCTTTGGCATATGTTGTGAATTAATTTAAAACAGGCATTTCAGCAGTAGAGGAAATCAATTTTCTCCATATTGTAAACAGTAATTACCCTTAGATAAGCTTATATTCCCCAGAGTTTTAACTCAAATGAAATCACAACAACACAGAGGTCACAAAAGGTTAACGCGTCACATTGATTAGAAAGGTAATTAACTTGAATGAGCCGTGACAAGTACCCTAACAATAATTATGCTCCGATGAGACAGGAAACTTATTTTTATGGACCTTTATGTTACATGAGAAGAAACTAATGAACAGGCGTATAGCCAAACATGCACATATTCCAAACGCGTTTTGGATGTTTCATTTGACAGTATGTTCTTTTGAATAAATGAGCATTTCTGGCCTCAAAACCTCCCTCCAACCTCAGCAGGTTATCTCAGCAGTAAGTCATCTATTTTTCTCATGCAGGTGTAACAGTTATCCAGTATTTTCTGTCTTCAGCAACTCCCCAGAGCAGCTTCTCAAAGTCACCCTGATTAGCTACAAATTTAGACTAAAGTGCTTGCAGAGAGAGGCCGCTCTTTTATCTCATCAGGTGGTAAAATAACTCTCATATATTCTTGCACAGCGAAAGTCTCCTTTTAGGCTTTTTTCTTATTTTGTTGCATTTCTATTAACGTTCCTAACTCATTATTTTGTTCTCTGGTCACCACAGACTTGTTGCTGATTTTCGATTTTTGCTAGTTGGTGTCTCAGACGTTATTGATGTAATTTGTTTCTGGTTTTTAAAGATAGTACATAGAAGTAATGTCAGACAGACATCTAGACAGGTGTAAACATGCACATCACTAAGAGTGAATCTACTGTTTAATTTTTATGTTTCAGTAATTAAGATATAACAGTTTTGTGGATAAACTTTGGACAGGTTCTAAGTCTTACTCAGATAATGATTATTAATAGGTTCTACATTATTAAATATTCCTTAACAAATATATAGTCTTTAGTGATTTCACCTATGTGCTGTACTGTAATGATATCAACGATTAACATAACTTGCATTTTAAAAATGACATTTAATTTGTTCAGAATTACAATGCATCTCAATGAAAATGAAGTACAACTTTTTCCTTTTCTGCATTTCACCCTCTCAGTGAATTTAGAAGTAATGACATGAAGTTTACCTCTCAGTCACCGCTACTGACTTGGTTACCTGGTATCAGAATACTGATTTGGTCAGAATTGCTAATATCAATATCTCTGTTTAACACAGCAGGTGACAAATGAATGAAGTGATTCTCTGAGTTTCGGTGCTTCACTAGAGTGATTACCACCATTCTTCCTAAATTCACTCTTCTGGTGTTTTAATAATAGCGCTGGAAACCTTCCATTTGTGTTCAGCTGGGTTGAGATATGGTGACTGGGAAGGCCATTGCGTATGATTCACATCATTTTCACACTAATCAAATCATTCAGTGACACCTCATGTCCTATGGATTGGGAAATCACCCCCTTGGATCTGCCATCAGGATAGAAATGTTAAATCATAGGACAAAGGCATTCGCTCAGAACAAATTTGCAGTGATCCTTCCCTCTGAGGGGACAAGTGGACCCAAACCGTGGAAGCAAAATGCCTCCCACAGCATAACAGAGCCACCAGATTCTCTCACTGTAGGAGTCAAGTAGTCAGGTTTTTCCCTCAATGTGTCACCTGTCTGCACTTCCTTGTGTTGAAGGGTTTGTGTTCATTTGAGGCCAGTCATACTACAACTACAAGTATTCTAAATAAGTGTCATATATCCAAAATATGATAAAAGTGTCTGAGAAATAGCATACTGTACAAACAGATTTTAACATATGGTGAAAAAACAAACATTCTAACACTGTGCCCTAAAATAACTGTGAATGAAATCACATCGTATCACACCAGCTTGCTTACATAATGTTTGTTGATTACTTAAAGAATTTAGAGAAACTGACTGAAAATCTGCAACAACCTATTTGTCTTTTCTTTTTTTTTTAGGTAAACAAAAATACATATTTTTAACAATAATAATAATATTCTTCTTCTATGAAAATAACTGTTAGTTGTAAAACAAAGGTGACTTGCCAAGTCAAGCACATTTAAAACAACAGAAGTTGACCCAAAGTGCGTTTTCAGTCCATACTAGGATCACAACAATGATCACTCAGAACACATCAGAAATGGTCCTTGATCGTTCAAGCTGCCTCTGGCTGGGCTGAGAACAAAAGCTACGACTCTCATTACTCCTCCTGGCAATAAAACAACTATTACCTTTTAAAGTTCAGGGATGAAGCTGCAACTAAAATCAGCCAACAGTTTGCATTTAGATTGTATTATTGAATTAACATGCCAAAGAAAGAAATAATCCAGCCTTTCGTAATATCTCTACAGAAGGCCACAGATGAAGGCTTCTCTGCTGGCAGGTCCTCCGGTTGTAAACACTCTCACAACTCTCTGGCAAAGCCTGAATGAATTGACTGAAACAGGTTACCAGTACAGTAATAGACAGATAAGTTATTTAAATTAATCTGATGAATATGTCTTAATATATACCACTGGGTATAAAAGAATAAAAAAGGATTAACACATACAAGCCATGGTTTTACTGCAGCCGAAAGATTAAATTAGGTGTGGCAGCAGGACATTTCAGTGATAAAAATGTGAAATTTGAAGCATTTTGAATGACTCAGTCCACTCTGTATTTCATTATGCTGTTCTGCCTCGTGACTCATGCTGCCTTGATTTAAATACGCTGCTTATCCAGGTCTGAAAACAGTAGTGGACCATCGTGCCACAGAGAAGTTAAAAACTTATTCACTGTGTCTAAATCACGGATCCATTCTGTCCCACTAGGAGCTGTGACTCCTTTTATTCGACGTGTTGATGAAATCACTTCTGACAATCAAGTCGAACGGAGCCGGCCATTCATTTTCATTAGCTGCTCGTATTTCTTTAGGTTTCACGGTGTGGACCATCCATGGGGTTCACAGCAGAATGATCAGCGCTACCTTTCTAATGATTACCACTCACTTCATAGCCAATCACTGTGCTCTTTTCTGCTCTGCTCATTTTATCTGATACGTGGCTCTTTGAATGTGCACAGATATCAAGCAGGGAGAGTTTGTTGTTGTGTGAGGATTATCAGAGCCTTCGTATTACCACATCTACTCAAGCAGACCTACCTTGATGTCAGATGTGGCTTTTATATTGTCCGAGCTTTATTGCACCGCCTATCTGTCTCATTACATACTGATATTGCAGTAATTTGACAGAGAACGCATTTGGAAAGATTTGCTCCTTAGACAATGGCACTCCTGCATATTCTACTTCATCCACATGTTCTCTGGCCTTTTTCGCCTCCTCGGTCTTCTGAATTTGAAAAGACAGGTTGAATGAAATGATGATATCTGCAAATAGCGCCTGTGTCTGAGGGGCCACGGCTGACAACGAATGATAGCGTATCCCCCTCCCATCAAAAGGCTCATTATTCCAGACTATTTCAATACATTCATTATTGGGAGCATTTCTTCATTCCCCAGCTTATTCCCTGTGTAAAGGGTACCGTTTGGTTGGCACGCAGTCAGTTTTAAAAAGAGGCAGATCTATTCATGAGCGCCTTAAAATTTCTCTTTCATCCACAGTCAACAAAACCAGTTCAGAGGCTTGCTAATGGTATAATGGTGTTGTAATAAGGCCCACCCACACAGCAGTTTCTCTGTATCGTTCTTATGGAGGTTGAATAACAATGTGAGGAGTGAGTATCTATGAGGAGTTCATTACTGCTGCTCCACGCAAGCCGTGCTTATTTTCAAAAACCGTAAGAAGCCCAAATGTGCATAAGTACCATTACTGAGCTCTGGATGAGCAACAAAATATGCTGTAAATATACATGAAAGTGCAGTTTGTTCGATATCTAGACAGAAATTCAGTAAGAGAGAAGTGAATACAAGTTTGCCTGTTATAGTTTGCATGTTCTTGTTTGTGAACCATATTGAAAGCAGAATGTATAAAGCCTCCTTGTATGTATGTATTCTATGTTTCCTATAATTGTATGTTTCCTATAATTGTGATTACAGGTTACACATCAAAATGTAATTACAATTAAAGCCGCAAGCGGCGATGGACGGGTCCTCGTTGTACGCTTATCGGCCTTCACGCACGTCAGGGTGTGACGCAAATGTGCTCCAGGTGGGACTCTGATGTCATCTACATCATTACGACATCATCTTCAGCATGATGACATCTTCATGGCGGATTTCGTGTCGGGTTGACAGAAACGCACGAATGGATTTTTTGTGTGTCACAAACTGCTACATGTGTATTGAATTATGTAGCTTTGTCAAACGTAGCTGCGATGGGACTCAGTTGAAATATTGTAGGGGGCGCCATTGAGCCGTGTTGCATTTTAGAGCTTGGACCTCGTGAACTTTTTCGTTCATCCTGACCTGCTCTATATGCCTACCAGCTCTAGGCCAAATGTGCTTTTGACAGGAGTCTGTTGAAAGTTTCAAGGTGGCGCTGTGGAGCCATTTTGGCAGTGACATGTCCAAGTCCCTTAAAATTATTCATTTTTTGCCATTCCTGGTGTGTGTGGTGATTTCGGTGACTTTTCATGCATGTTTAGACCCTCTAATTTGAGGGAGAAAAATAATAATAATAATTAAAGCCACTAGTGGACCCTAATAATCCGAGCAGTTCCAATAGGGTGCTCGGACCCAAATAATAATAAACCTTAGCAATTCCAATAGGGTCTTCGCACCCTTTTGGGTGCTCGGACCCTAATAATACCCCCTGGTAGTACTCATTAAGACAGGTTCATCCACATTAGTAAACTAAGCATTAACTTGCATGACCAACATTATTACACATATTATTGTAAGCATACACCTGTAAAACATACAAACTGCATTGTTTCATGTGAAAAAAAATATGTAAATATGTGTTTTCAATCTTACCTATTGTTCCTGAGGAATATTGTTGAAAAGCTGTCTTTGGAGTCTAACATCACACAAATCTGCATATTGATGGGAGCGCTGATTATTCTTGTTTACTGTTTTGTACTGACAGTAACACTTTACATCACAACTCTTGTCAGCAGGCGATGCCTTAATAACTCCTCCCCTGAGCTTTTTCACTGAAGTAACGCTTGATTAGCAAATCTCAATTCATTATACCTTTTTCAAAAGCCTGATTTAATTATAAATTTATTCAACAAAATAGCAGGCTAATTATCAACAAAAATAATAAATACAATGCAGAAAATTCATCTATTGACATGTAGTTTCAATCAGTGACATTTACAAGGTTACGTGCACAAATTACCAGATTAGTTTGATTCGAATTTCAAATTTGATCTTTTGACTGATATTCGATGCTATACTGAATAAAAAATAAGCTGTCAGAAATACTTCTGCCAAAATGTAATCACTAAGTGTAAATGCTAATACAGTTTCATTTGTGGACAGGTTGGCCTCTCAGTTTTGTTCTAAACCATGAGACATTCAAAGATTCAGTGAAAATGACTTCCTGACTTCCTTAGAATACAATCCTGCCGGCACGTATCATTGAGATACAGAATATACGTGCTGCTGAAGAGATGCTGCAACAGTGGGATTAATGTGAAACCAGACAGGAGGAGAATGGAGGCTGGTGCTAGAGGGAGATATGAGTGAATAGACTGTATATGGGAGTAGGTGTAAGCAGCAAAAACAATAACAGCCGTGTGTAGCTGTAGCAGGCAGTTGGCAAAAGCATATTTTAAAACTGCATAATTTTAAAACAACTGAAGGTTATTTGGGCCAATTGATAATCATCAGATGTACATGACTTGTTTTATTTGCTTAATTTTAAAACATTCCTGTCACTTTTTCTGCTTGTATTGCAACAATTTGCAGATACAGAAGGCAACATGCACTTGTTGGGGAAAAATAATCACTGGGAAATTTGTGAACATCAGTAATGGCTTACAGTGGAATTAGTACACTCCATAAAAGGTGTGTAAAAACAGATGCTTGACCGTAAAGATCAGCCTCAGGTCCACAGTCGCTTTGACCCACTGTGCAAATTACATTTCCCACATCCGTGTGGCACGTGCCAATACTTTGTGTGCACGATAAATTTCAAAATAAGAGCTTGCATACACCCAGGCCACATTCTCCAACATTCTCCATCTGCTGTGAGGTTGTTTGTGGAGCTGCTGAGGCCCCATGTATAATTCTGACAGGTGCCTTTCCCCATCCCACATGCAGCTGCCAATGAGCCTGTCAGCAAACAAAGGAGGAGTTGGCATATAAGAAAGAACAGCTGGTGAGTGCTAATATACCGGCCCACTGAACGGTCTAGGCCTCCATGGTACACATATGTACTCTCAGAGACATGCTGAACCTCAGATTTCGCTCCCTCTAGGACTTTCAGACAGCATTGCCGTCTTAATCCTAAATCTGGCTTCATACCACCACCACCTGCGTTGCTAATTTAGGCAAAACATACAGCTACAGGCAAAACATACAGCTACAGCCAGCATGCAATTTGATGTTGATGGGCAGCGTGAGGCAATATTGTGTTTATTTTAACAAATGAGAGAAAAAGGTGGCTGTGGTCACTATAAGCTAATGATTGGCAGGTCTTCAGTGGTTGAATAAACAAATGAATAGAAACTGTGAAAACTGTCCTTGAAACGGTTTGGTTGCTGAACGTAATGGGACTTACAAATTGATGGAGGAGAATACAAAGGATAGTTGTGATTTCTTTTCACCTTGGCTGTACTTGCAGAGATGGTCACTTGTGTCTCATGAGGTTATTGTCTGTTGCTTCATTCTGGAGTACGTCGTACTGTGTAGGGGACATGGGTCTTTGTATTGCTAATTTTTCTTTTTTATACTGTTCATCCTTTATCTAAAGTTGCAGTGACTTTGGGTATTTTTCTGTTGCTTTACATGTGCTTTAGAAATAGAACGAACTTGACTTGACTTCATGAAAGCAGTGAGAATGAACCAAAACAAATAAAGCTAAATATAAAACTAAAACTGTGAAATGAAAGATGCCAAAACACTTAAATGAAACTCGAAGGGGGCACCTCAATTTCTGATGATAGTTCTCAATGGGTTTGTAATTACAACCTCTTCACAACTTACAGTCATTTATGTTATTGTCATGCTAAAAATGCTTAGACAAACATAACACATATAATTTACACATAAGAAAATCTGTATGTATGAAGTTCACCAGAGATTAAATCTTGATAAAAATTCACTATCAATTTAAAGCCAGCAGCACACTGCCAATGCACATTTAAACCTTACATCTCCATCAGTCACCTTCTGCTCCAGTTTTTTCTCAGCCTCAATCCACAATACCCGGATAAATCGCACAAAAACCACTGACAAACTGCCAAGCTCCATCTGTTTTCACTCCAACTGGGGGTCCCGGCCAGGTACACAACCCTGTGATGTCACATTAAAGCTGCAGGAGTCTGGGGATCTGGAAAAGAGATGAGGGAGCAGGAAGTAGGACATGCAACAAGAGGGTAAAATCAGCTTAGAAATGTTCCTCAGGGGGCTCTGAAGGTATCTTCACACAGTTGCCACACACACGCCTGCACACACACACACACACACACAGACACAAGGCACAATGGCTGTTGTGATCCATTAGAGGAATGATAAGAGGGACGTGTGGCAGGAAGAAGACTATAGATCTCAATGCAAATTCTCTGTTTCCTGACAGAATGAAAAGACTATTCTTTAGGGGAAAGCATGCCGCTGTGGCAGTAGCGGGCGGCTTCACTGGGGCGAAAGAGGAAGGCTGGTAAACAAGAATTAAATGATGCCGAGTGTGCACCGAGGCTGCCGGCATGACATTTCTGCTCTGTGAGATTAATAATGAAGGAGATTACAGGCACCTCGATGGGGACACACAAATGAGACAAAACCCAGGAAGATTATTAGAAGGCTGACAGCCCACGTCAAATAAGGGAGAGCCCCAGACAGCTGTTGTGAAATTAATATTTTATGGCCTTCCATCAAAGACCGCAAGGAGGAATCTTGCTACTTACGATGTGGTTGGCTTTATCGACAAGACCAGGGTGTCCGCGAATTGAAAATATGTGCCGATTATCATTGCGACATTATAATGAGATGAATTGTACCCTGAAGGGGGAGACTACGAAATAATTCATGTAAGATGCAAAGAGTTATATTGTTTTTGAAAATCTTGCTGCCTAAACCTATTGTTCCGTTAATCAAGTGAAACACAAGGGTTGCCAAAGGAAGCAAACAAGTCAAGGCAGCGACGTGTAAGGAGCCAGGAGAACATGGAAGAGGGCAAGTTAAGGTCAGGAATGGTAATAGAGATATTTTACAAAGTTCATCATAAGTGCTTTTTCAATTCAGAAGAACCTTTGGAGGCAATTGCAAATTTTGCTGCCTCCTTTTTAATAAGGGGAATGCAGGCTTTTTGTCTGTTACAGCTGGCTGAGGGCAGAACAGCACGTCTGAACATGGTTAGCATGCCCCTTTTATAGTCTTCAAATGATGTTGTAGAGAGAGATCTTGATGCAGGCTGACAGTGAGACAGGATCAAACAGATGTGGATTGACAGGTGAATTTAATTTGCAAGTTTTTTGCTCCTCATTTCGCTCTGAGTGTTGATTCTGATTTCTGACAGACACATCAGCAACCGTTGCTTGTTTCAGTCCCGTCAAAAAGGCGGGCGAGTTGCTCTTGATAGACATCTCATAGGCCCGTTTTATCCTATCGCTGAAACAGACAATGCATTTGTTTAAGCAAAGCCCAAAAGGTGTCATTGTAGAGCAGGATAACATGTTTGTTTTCTCTACCTTAGGGGACGGGATGTGTGCTTGACATGCTGTACCCGCATTACTGGCTAAACAGTCGGCACAGAAAAATAACTGCCTCTTTAGCACATGTGGAAATTTCCTGTGACAGGGCTGCTGAAATGTAAGCCATTAGAGTCCCATAGCCTCTCTGGCATTTGAACACGAGGCCAAATGTAAATAGCCGGTGACGGGTGGTGATACACGGTTATGTCAAGCTCTGTGCAAGTGTAGCCGAAGGTCATTCAGCTTTGCAAGAAGGGTTCATCACCCAGCGTGTACGCATTGTCACGATGAGAGATAGAATTCATTGCTTTTTATTTGCGAAATGCATTTCATTTCACCGCACTATGAACTCTCGAATGCACAGAGCAAAGCAGCATCATCGTGTAAATGGGATGTGGCAGAGGGTTTGAAGTATTATTGCACCAAACAAGATGCTCCAAGAATTAGGAGGAAATAAGGATTTTTCCTGCCTCAGAAAGGAGCTTTCTCCAAATAACTGAAACCCCAATTAACAGAAACAGAATTACTGTTTTGTTTTTCTGCAGGAAAATCCTTAAAAATGTGTGTTTTTGTGTAGGACCTTTACAACAGAATTGGCTTTGTGGAAGTGGTTCATGGTAAAAACCAGCTTCTCCAAGGGGGAGTATGCGATTCTAATCCATTATACTTTCTGTCAGTTTCAGTGAATATTTTTAAGGTCTGTCTGATCACACCAGTTTGTCACGATGTTGCTTTTATTATGTCTGTTCCCATTTTGGGATTTCACTCAGATGTGACTAACCTTGAATTTTAATTTAGACTCATTAAAATTAGGATTATAACATCACCACTTAAAACTAGGGATTCTGATTGGTTGGAAGGTGTAGAATACCTTTCAGAGAGTTCATTGAGACATCCATCACATGCATGTTTGCAATGTTGAATCGATAAGCCAGTGTTTCAACATAAGTAAAGCTAGTGATCCTGAGTGGAATCAAGTGTCAGCAACAGAACTTTGCGATCTCGTTATACGACCTGTGGAACCAAAAAACTGAAAAATGAGTCAGAACCATGCAATTTTAAGAAGACAGTTGTTATATTTGCACAGGATGTTAGTTTTTGTTGGACTTTAGTAACATTAGCCGGGATGAAGGTGGTAGATTGCATCTGAGGGAGAGGACAGAGAGGAGAGGAAAAAAGCAAAACTGTACAGCTACACATGAGTTTTTATTTGTCTGTGGCAAAAGAAGGGACGTGAGAAAGAGAGGGTGGTTTATAATATCTCTGCTGGAAAGATAGCTTTAATAATATCATGTGGCAGAACGCAGCGCTGTTCTCGATTCTTGAGATTGAGAATAACATTTTTCTGCCTCTCCAGGTGTGTTGGAAAAAAAAAAACGAATCAAGAAACCTTGGGAATTCTTTCCTATTTGATGCCAGTTAATGGAAACAATAGAAAGGCCCTGAAACTTTATTTTCAGATGTCAAAAACACAAAAGAGTGATGAAAATGTTTTGGATGTGTGTGGATGATCGACCAGTACATTTTGTTTGGTGCAGTGCATTTTGTTGCAGGGTTTTCAGAGGGCTTGTGTTGCATGAGGTGATGGTTGGAGGGGTTTGAAATTATTCAAAGGAAATTTTCAAATATTTACTATTTTTTTCCACATAGTTTCTGCCCAAGTTCTTACCATAATAGTGAAAGAAAGCTGGCAACCTTTTTGTATTTGAGATTTAATAAAAATAAATGTGGATTACCTTAACTGTATAGTCATTTGTAGAGAAAACTGGACAGTTTCTGGTTGGTGTTTGTGTTTTTTTTTCAGTCACTAGCAAAACTGACCAGTTAAGTTAATTGTGCCAAACCATATTTTCACTCACATGTTGGAAGAAGGTTTTTTTTTCTATACATATATATTTTTAAACAGTGGTTTTCATGTGAAAAAAGATGCAAATACAGCCTATCTTTGTTTAGCTACTAAGCCACGCTACACACTGTCATTATTTCAGTCAAGGTGTCTTTTGGTACAATCAACTAGCTTCTCTGCTAACATAATTCAGTATGTAAATATTGACGTAGCTAGGCTAGCAATTTCTATAATTGTAAAATAGGCTGCAGTGTTGCTATGGCGCTGTGAGTGTGGCAGCCAGTTGCAGTGGCTCCTTCCTACTTTCTGTGGTTTTAGCTATTTACTGTGATTTTTCTTCAATCTTTTTAATATTTTAATTTCACACAGCTGTACCACATTTGTGCGGTAACAGTGGAGATGCAGATGGCGTTTTTGTTGGTCTGTTCTTCACTTTTTTTGCGAATTTTTTGGATCCATGTCTGGCGAGCCGTTGTGCCATGGCTCTATTGTTTTAAAACTTGTGAACAGCTTTGCGCTGAGCCAGACCAAGCCACTGTCGTGGTAGAGACTGGACATCCCTGATGAGCTGGAAGAAGAGGGTATCCAGGGCAGGAGTGACGTGTCAGGAGAAGACCTCCATCCATCATCATGGCATACCTTGAGGTCTCTCCCTGACGGATGGAAGAGCGATCAGCTCACAGCACTGACCCAGCTGCAGTGGGAGTATTGGGAGTGCAGCCTTATGTTGTTCATGGAGTCATGGCAAACAAACAAACAAACAAACAAACTCACTCCGGACTCGCTCGTAAGTTTGGACGGATTTCACCTGGTCAGAGCGGACTGGAGCATGAAGGATGTTGAACTGCTGGCGGGTGGTTTGCAGCCGTTTTACCTGCCCAGGGAGTTTTCACATGTCCTGCCGGTTGCAGTTTACATTCCCCCCCTCAGCTGATGCTGCTGTGGCCTGTGAACCTATCCATAGTTCAGTG
>NW_007578068.1:0-1272 GCF_000690725.1 Stegastes partitus | reverse complement strand
AAATAATTCTTTAGAATTCAAAATAATTCTATAAAATTCTAAACTATTCTATAGAATTCTAAATGGTTCTATAGAATTCCAGATGGTTCTGTAGAATTCTAAATAATTCTATAGAATTCTTAATCATTTTATAGAATTCTAAATGATTCTATGGAATTCTAAACTATTCTATAGAATTCTAAATAATTCTATAGAGTTCTAAGCTATTCTATAGAATTCTAAATGGTTCTATAGAATTCCAGATGGTTCTATAGAATTCTGAATAATTCTATAGAATTCCAGATGGTTCTATAGAATTCTAAATAATTCTATAGAATTCCTAATCATTTTATAGAATTCTAAATGATTCTATGAAATTTTAAAGGTTCTATAGAATTCCTAATCATTCTATAGAATTCTAAATGATTCTATAGAATTCTAAATCGTTCTATAGAATTCTAAACTATTCTATAGAATTCTAAATCGTTCTATAGAATCCTAAATAATTCTGTAGAATTCTAAACTATTCTATAGAATGCCTAATCATTCCATAGAATTCTAAATAATTCTATAGAATTCTAAATGATTCTATAGAATTCTAAAGGTTCTATAGAATTCCTAATCATTCTATAGAATTCTAGATCATTCTATAGAATTCTAAATGGTTCTATAGAATTCTAGATGATTCTATAGAATTCTAAATGGTTCTACAGAATTCAAATAATTCTATAGAATTCTACATGATTCTATAGAATTCTACATGATTCTATAGAATTCTAAATAATTCTATAGAATTCTAAATCATTCTATAGAATTCTAAATAATTCTATAGAATTCTGAATTATTCTATAGAATTCCTAATCATTCTATAGAATTCTAAAGTATTCTATAGAGTTCTAAATCGTTCTATAGAATTCTAAAGGTTCTATAGAATTCCTAATCATTCTATAGAATTCTAAATAATTCTATAGAATTCTACACGATTCTATAGAAGTCTAAATAATTCTATAGAATTCTAAATGGTTCTATAGAATTCTAACTGGTTCTATAGAATTCCTAATCATTCTCTAGAACTATAAATGGTTCCATAGAATTCCTAATTAGAGTCCGAGCACACCAGTGCAAGGACCCTATTGTAACCGTTGTGATTATTATTATTATTATTATTTATGAGAGTCCGAGCTCCCAAAAGCGTGCGAAGACCCTATTGGAACTGCTCGGATTATTATTGTTATTCGTGCCAAAGACACGCGTTTTTGAGGCCCTAAACATACTCGAAAACTCACCAAAATT